>NW_026110341.1:305000-355000 GCF_024679095.1 Eriocheir sinensis | reverse complement strand
AAGTTCTGGGGCCACGAGGGTGTTGTAGGGGATAGATGTAGTCCAGGGGAGATAAGAGAAACTGGGGGATCACATAATGTATTGGGGAGCTTTGGGACTGGGGGAACTTAGGGACCAGGGGAAGGATTTCGTGTGATCTGGGGAAAGTGGGGTGTGACTGGGGAGAACTGGGGGATGCTGGGGATCTCTAAGTGGTACTGGGGGTTGGTAGATCGCTGTTGTGTTACTGAGGAAGAACTGGGGGACACTGGGAGATCTCTAAAGGTACTGGGGGATTGGTAAGGGGAGCTGGGGTATTACTGGGGTAGTATTGGGGGTCTCTTAGGGGTACAGGGGAATTCATGGGGGGGAGCTTGGGTTTTACTGGAGGGGTACAGGGAGTCTCGTGGTCAGGGGAAGTCTGTGAGGTCTAGAGAGTCTTGTCAGTCCCCAGCGCGAGTCTGTAGGGTTCGTGTGAGTGTGGTGTGTGTGTGTGTGTGTGTGTGTGTGTGTGTGTGTGTGTGTGTGTGTGTGTGTGTGTGTGTCTAATGCTTCTTTGTTCTCTTCTTTTTTCTTTTGCTTTTCCTTTTTCCTCTCTTTTTTCTTTTCCTTTTTCCTTTTCCTTCTCTTTCTTCCTTTGCTTTTCCTTTTCCTCCTTCTTTCTTCTTCCTTTGCTTTTCCTTTTCCTCCTTCTCTTTCTTCCTTTGCTTTCCTCCTTTTCCTCCTTCTCTTTCTTCCTTTGCTTTTCCTTTCCTCCTTCTCTTTCTTCCTCTTGCTTTTCCTTTTCCTCCTTCTCTTTCTTCCTTTCCTTTCCTTCCTCCTTTATCCTCTCTTCTTCCTCCTTCTTTCTCTCCTTTCTTCCTCAGTTTTCCTCTCTTTCCTTCCTTCTTTTCTTTCTTTAATTCCTCCTTTTTTCTCTTCTCTTTTGTCCTCCTCTCCCTCTCTCTCTCTCTTTCTTTTCTTGGATATCACTCTCTACTTCTTCTTCCTCTCCTTAACCACACCTGGCCTTCTCTCTCTCCCTCTCCCCTTCTTTAAAACTAAGCCTAATCTGTCCTTCCCTTCATCACTAATCTCTCTATCTAACCTGTTTCATTCACTCTCTGGTTTTCTTCCTTTTCCCTTCCCTTTATCACGCCTCTTCCTCCTCCTCCTCCTTATCTAACCCTTTTTCACTCACTCAGCTTTTCTTCTTTCTCCCCTTCTTCCCTTTATCACGCATCTTCCTCCTCCTACTCCTCCCTATCTAACCTTTTTCACTCATTCAACTTCCTCTCCCTTTTCCCCTCCCTCCCTTTATCCATCTCTTCCTCTTTCTAACTAATCTTTGACAATCACTTTTAACTTCCTCTCTCTATTCCCCTCCCTCCCTTTATCACGACTCTTCTTTCTCCTCCTCTTTCTAACTAACCTTTTACAATCACTCTTAACTTCCTCTCTCTATTCCCCTTCCTGCCTTTATCCATCTCTTCTTCCTCTTCCTCTTTCTAACTAACCTTTTACAATCACTCAACTTCCTCTCTCTTTTCCCCTCCCTTCCTTTATCCATCTCTTCTTCTTCTTCCTCTTTCTAACTAACCTTTAACAATCACTCTTAACTTCCTCTTTCTTTGCCCATCTCTTTTTCCATCAATTCTTCCTCTTCCTCTTTCTAACTAACCTTTTACAATCACTCTTAACTTCCTCTCCCTTTTCCCCTCCCTCCCTTTATCACGCTTCTTCCTCCTCCTCTCTCTTTTTATCTTCCCTTCCTCGCCTCCCTCGCCACAGGTTCGCCCCGCCAGGACTCACCAAAAGGCCGTAAAAGACAAGGGCGGGCAAGGATTCAGAGTTACAACGTTACTCTCGGGAGGCGATATAAAGAGAGGAAGACTTGAGGCATAAAGAAGAGGGAGGGAGATTAAGGTGTCTATGGGAAATAAAGACAGCAACCCTCCCTTACTTTCTTTTCGTTCTCTCTCTCTCTCTCTCTCTCTCTCTCTCTCTCTCTCTCTCTCTCTCTCTCTCTCTCTCTCTCTCTCTCTCTCTCTCTCTCTCTCTCTCTCTCTCTCTCTCTCTCTCTCTCTCTCTCTCTCTCTCTCTCTCTCTCTCTCTCTCTCTCTCTCTCTCTCTCATTATATATAAAAAAAAATGTGTTACTCTCTGCAATAAAAAAATGTGCAGATGTGGAAAGCAAGAGGATGAGGATCAAGAGGAAGAAGAAATAACAGAAGAAAAAAATATATCAGACAGAAAGAGGAGGACACGGAAGGAGGAGGAGGAAGAAAAACAGTGAAAGAGGAGGAGGAGGAAGACTAAAAAGGAAAAAAAAAGACCAAAAAGAGGAGGAAGAAGACCAGGAAGAGGAGGAGGAAGAAGGCTTGTAAGAGGAGAAGGAGGAAGAAAGGGGGAAAAATAAGACCAAGAAGAGGAGAAGAAAGAAGACTAGTAATAAGAGGAAGAGGAAGATGACCAGCAAGAAGAGGAGGAGGAAGATGACCAGCAAGAAGAGGAGGAGGAGGAAGATCAGGAAGAAGAAGAAGAGGAAGAGGAGCAGGAGGAGGGGGAGGAGCAATAAGCACAAAACTGCCGGCCGGGAGGAGTGAGACAAACGTTCCCGGGCCAGAATAAAATAAACGTTTCTCAGCCGAGTCAACAAAGGCGTTTCCGTGCGCGAGGCTTACAACGCGAACCTTTTTTTCCATCCTTTTTTTATTACGTTGCCTCAGCTAAATGCCGGAGTTTTTGTCTTTTTTTTACTAATAGAGAGAGAGGAGGAGGGGGTTGGGTAGGACTGGCGACGGTAATTTTTTTTTTACATTACACTTTATTATTTCTCTCCGAACTTTTTTTCCTTTTTTTTTTATATGATGCTATGCAAATATTTTCTGACAAGAGGAAAACTCAAAAGCTTTTTCTTGCAAGAGCTACACGGGATAATTATTTTCTTAATGAAGAGTTAGGTGGGCGGGCAGGTGGGAGGGGAGAGGAGGGAAGGAAGGGAGAAGGAAAGGGTCGAGGGGTTGAGAGGAAGAAGAGGAGGGGTAAAGGGGAAGAGGAGAGTGAAGGAGAGGAGGTGATGGAGAGGAAGAGAAGAGTGGGAAGGAGAGGAAAGGAAGGAAGGTTGAGAGGTGAGGGAAGAAGGGAGAAAGGGGAAAAGAGGGAGTTAAGTAGAAAAGGGAGTGAGGGAGGGACGTGTGTGTGTGTGTGTGTGTGTGTGTGTGTGTGTGTGTGTGTGTGTGTGTGTGTGTGTGTGTGTGTGTGTTTAGGGAGAAATAGAGAGTATATGTATATATCATCACAAATTTTAAATTTTATAAACACATTAATATTTTTTTCACACGCGGTTATTTAAATTGTAGTGGTGGTGGTGGTAGTGGTGGTGGTGGTGGAGATGGACGTGATGGTGGTGGTGGTGGTGGTGGAGGTGGACGTGATGGTGGTGGTGGTGGTGGTGGTGGAGGTGGACGTGATGGTGGTGGTGGTGGTGGTGGTGGTGGTGGTGGTGGTGAAGGATTATGAACGCGAGTATGTTTGGTGTTGAAGAAAGGAAAGTAAAAGTGATAAAAAAAGAGAAAAGAAAAAAAATAAGCAACACCATCACCATCATCACCATCACCATCACCTCCTCCCTTCACCTTCCTATCACCGCAACACTTTCTCCTCCCCTTCCTTCTTCCTCTCTTCTTTTTTATATTTTACCTATTCTCCTATCTACCCCTGTTACTTCTTTTACATCTATCTATTTCCTGGTCTTTTTCCTCTTCTTCTTCTCCATCCTCCTCCTCCTTTCCTTCCTACCGCTTCTTCCCTCTCCTCATCTTCCCTCTGACCACCTCTCTTCTTCCTATTTCCTCCTCTTCCTAACCCCTAACTCCTATACTTTCTCCTCTTTCACCAACCATCTTTGTGCTTCCTCCTCTTCTCCTCCATTCTTCTTCTCCTTTCCTTCCTTCCGCTTCTTCCCTCTCGTCATCTTCCCTCTACTACCTCGCTCCTTCAAACCTACCTCCTGCTTCTCCTCTTCCTTTTCTAACCATTCCTCTTCTCTTCCTCCTGCCATTTCTCTCCTTCCCTCCCTACCTCTTTCTCCTCCTCCTATCTTATCTCTTCTTCCTTCAATGTCTCTTCTTCTCCTCCTACTTGTTCCTTCTCCTTTTCCTACCATTTATCTCCCCTTCCTACCTCCTCCTTCAATCACTCTCTCTTTCCCTTCCTTCCTCCCTCCTTCTCCTCCTCCTACCACCACCACCCCTACCTCCTCCTCCTTCTCCCCCTGGTCCTCATTCGCCCGCCGCCTTGGTTGTGTTCTTCCCTTCCCCACAAGGCGTCTGAAAGGAGCGCCAGGTCTCGCGGGAGTCTTGTTAATCGAGCTGGAGCGTGGAGGGGCCGAGATAAGGGGTGTTGGGGCAGCTTGCAAGGCGCCCCCGGGACCCGCGCCGACAAAGACCCTTACGTGTTGAGCCGAAATTAAAACAGATTCGAAATTTCGGGCCTGAATCAAGGGTAGAGGGGGGAGGAGGAGGAGGGGGAGGAAAGGGAGGAGGAGGAGGAGGAGGTTGGGGTATTGAGGAGGGAAGAGGGATAGGTAGGTAAGGGCTTGGAGAGGGAGGGAGGAAGGGAAGGAAGAGGGAAGGAAGGAAGGAAGGAAGGAGGACGCAAAAGGAGAGGAGAATTGAGGTTATAAGAAGGGAAAAAGTGGAGGGAAGAAATAAAGGGGAAATTTTGAGGTAAGAAAGGAGAGAGGAAAAAAAATGGAAGGAAGGGAAGAGAAGGAAAAGTAGGTAAGAAGGAACAAAGGCGGAGGAAGAAATGTGAAAGGAAGAGGTTGGAAATGGGGGAATGGGAATATAAAAAAAAAGCAGGGGGAAGAAGGAGGTAATTCGTGAAGATGTTGCAAGAAGAAATGGGAAAGAAGGGAGTTGAAAATTGTGAGAATGGGTAAAAATGGAGTTGAAGTAAGAAGTGAGAAAAAGGAGGAAAAAAAAAGATGAAAGGAGGAAGAAAAAGAGAGGGGAGGAAAGGGGAGAAAGAGTGGGTGAGGGGAGGGTGGTGGGGAAGGGTGGCAATGGTGGTGGTGGCTGTGGTGGTGGTGGATGTGGTGGAGGTGGTGGTGGCGGCGGTGGAGGTGGTGGCTGTGGTGGTGGTGGCGGCGGTGGAGGTGGTGGTGGTGGTGGTGGTGGTGGTGGCGGCGGTGGAGGTGGTGGCGGTGGTGGCGGTGGTGGTGGTGGTGGTGGTGGTGGCTGTGGTGGTGGCGGCGGTGGAGGTGGTGGTGGTGGTGGTGGCGGCGGTGGAGGTGGTGGTGGTGGTGGTGGTGGTGGTGGCGGCGGTGGCGGCGGTGGTGGTGGTGGTGGTGGTGGCGGCGGTGGAGGTGGTGGTGGTGGTGGTGGTGGTGGCGGCGGTGTAAATGGCCACTTTCATTGTTAAGGCGAACACGATGTCGGACAAAGGAAGTCACAAAAGCGGCCGAGAGTGTTTGCGATTTGTTGATTTCACCGACGAACTAATACGGGTCTCCCTCCTCCTCCTCCTCCTTGCTTTCTTCCTTCTTTCTCCTTTTTCCTTCTTTGTTTTTCTGTTACCTCGATTCACTTCTCTCCATTTTTCTCCACATCATTCAGTTTAGCTCAGTTCAATAAGAGTTTAGTTTAAGGGATGGAAGCAAGTGGATGAGAGGATGAGGATAAGGATGATTATTAGGGGCGTTGTGACTTGGCGCCGCAACTGCACGGTCATATTATATGGCGCCGGTGAGGATGAGGATGAGGAGGAGGAAGAGGAGAAAGGGGATGACAGTATGTGCTCATGTGCTGTCTTTTACTGTATCTGTCTGTCTGTTTGTCTGTCTAAACTCTCCCTGTCCTGCTATTCCCTGTCCAACCTTTCTCTCTCTCTCTCTCTCTCTCTCTCTCTCTCTCTCTCTCTCTCTCTCTCTCTCTCTCTCTCTCTCTCTCTCTCTCTCTCTCTCTCTCTCTCTCTCTCTCTCTCTCTCTCTCTCTCTCTCTCTCTCTCTCTCCTTCTCTCTCCTTCTCTCTCCCTCTCCCTCTCCCTCTCCCTCTCTCTCTCTCCCTCTCTCTCCCTTCCTCCTTCTCACTCCCTCTCTTTATCCTTTCCTCATTTTCCCCTCCTTCTCAGTCCTTCCTCTCTCTCTTAATTACTCCTAGGTTTTTTCCCTCCCTCCCTCCTCCTTTCTCTCTTTTCCCCTCTTTATCTTCTGTCCTCATTTTGTCCTTCTCAGTTTTTTCTCTCCCTCGTCTTTATCCCCAACTCCTCCCTCCCTCCCTTCCTTATCCTACCCACACCTTATTCCTTCCTTCTCTCTTTCCCTCTCCTCCCCTGCCCTCTTTATCTCCTCCTACCCCGTCCCTCTTCTCTCATCTTAACCCCTAAACTCCTTTCTCTCCCTTACCCCCAGCTCTTGTCTCTCCCGCCCTCCTCCCATTCTCTTTCCTCATTCTACCCTCACTCTCTTCCTTCCTCTCTCTCCGCCCTTTCTGTCCTCTCCCTCCCTCATCTTCACTCCCAGCTCTTCTCCCTTCTTCCCTCTCCCTCCTTCCCTCCCTCTCCCTCTCTCCCTCGTCCTACTTCCTTTTTCCTCCTTTTCCTTCTTTCTCCATCTCTCTCCAACCTTCATCTTGTCCTCCTTTTCTGTCCTATCCCTCCCTCCAACTCTCCCTCCTTTCCTCCCTCTCCCCTTCCTCCGTCCCTCTCTCCCTTCGATTAACGCCGGCTATTGAAAGGTGAGGAGTAGGAATTGGACTGTCGCCGGAGCCAACTTTTGGTGTCGGGGCAACGGAGGTTAATGAGGCCACTGTTGAGGGCGAGGCGATTAGCGGCGACCGGGGAGGATAATGTAGCTCGTGTTGTGGAGGATGGAGCCGCGACGATGAGGGGGGGGGGCAGCAGGAGGCACAGGGAAGGGAAGGAGGTTACAGAAGGCTAGAAGACGCCGCTATGATGAGGGGAGGAAGGAGGCGCTCTGGCTAACGATAGGAGGGAGGAGAGGTCAAGGAGTTACAGAAGGTTAGGAAGAAGGGAGGTTTAGCTACTGAGGGAGGAAGGAAGCATTATGTTTAACGACAGGAGTGAGTGGAGAGGTCAATTGGAGATAGGAGGGTACAGGGTCTAGGGGAAGGAGGCGTAAGGAAAGAGGTCAGGAAGGGTTAGGGTTGGCTACTGGAGGTTGAAGGAAAGGAGGAATAGTTACGAGAGGAGGAAGGAGGATTCAGTCAACTATACGAGTGAGGAGAAGTAAGGGGAGGTTAGGAGGCGATAGGAGAGGTTACAGAAGGAGGGCGAGAGGCGAAATGAAGTGTTCTGGTCAACTATACAAGTGGCGAGTAGAAGGAGAGTAGGAGAGGAGGCTAGCAGGGGCGGTAGGGGGAGGGGTTAGGAGGCCAGAAGGAAGTAAGAGGGAGGTTATGAGGCGATAGGAGAGGTTACAGAAGGAAGACGAGAGGCGAAATGAAGCGTTCTGGTCAACTATACAAGTGAAGAGCAGAAGGAGAGTAGGAGAGAGGAGAGGAGGCTACGGAGGAGGTAGGGGAGGGTTAGGAGGCCAGAAGGAAGTAAGAGGGAGGTTATGAGGCGATAGGAGAGGTTACAAGAAGGAGGGCGAGAGGCGAAATGAAGCGTTCTGGTCAACTATACGAGTGAAGAGTAGAGAGAGGAGGAGGGAGGATAGGAGGGGGTAGGGGGGGGTTAGGAGGCCAGAAGGAAAGCGAGGGAGGTAAGTGTATAGTGGAAGTCCTGGCAAGTGGTTCGTATAAATAAGGGTCGTGATGGAGAAACCCAGACTCAAATGTGGATCTCCTGAAAGTTTTGGCCCTTAAGTGTCGAGGTTTATGCAAGGTAATGAGACGGTGATCAAGGCAGGTGTGTGGCGCAGGTGCTTCCTTGAGGGGGAAGGAGAGGTGTCGTTTTCTTGTGTGATCTGTATTGACTTAATTATCTCGCCTGGTGACATCAATACCACAAAATATCTAATACATAATCATCATCATCATCTTCAATTTCAGGCATTATTAGTCCATAGGATGACAGGCTTTTCCATACTCTCTCTACCTCCCTGTCTGATGCTTCTGTGCTCCATCCTGCTCTGGCAACTACTCTAATTTCAATTCTCCATCTGGTGCTCTTCTGTCATGACCTTACATAGTTTCTGGGTTAACGATCTGCGGTTACTTTTCTTGTACGCGTATGAAACTCTTAAGTCAATTTCTTGTTCTCAATCGTCACCGAAATATCATCAACCTTTTTCTGTTCTCTGTTTTTTTTTTTTTTTTTTTACAACAAAGGAGACGACTTAAGGGCAACAAAAAGGGTGTAGAACAAAAAGAAGCCCGCTACTTACCGCTCCCACGACAGACAAAAGTAAGGCGTGCTGTTATCATATCAAATGTTTGAAGTCATAGAGTGAGTGAGGAAGACAATCTGGTATGAATTTGTTAAAAGTAATATGTTTCTTTTCTCTGTTAACTTATTATATTTCTGTAGTGTTAAAAGTGATGTATCTATTTTCTCCTCACTTATTATAACCCTGTAGTGTTAAAAGTAATATGTCTCTTTTCACTGCTAGCTTATTACAATTTCTGTACTACATATTTAATCTTCCATATTGCATTGATACTGTAGCACAATTATCACCAGCATTGTGAGGCTCTGCACGTCAAAAATAAATGTAACAACGTCTTCTCTTTACAAGTGATCACACGACACAACCTTCAGTTCTTTGCGCTGACCTAAAACAGAGCAAGAAAGCAAATATTGGAAGAAGTAAATGATGAAGAGTGCGTGTGTGTGTGTGCGTGTGTGTGTGTGTGTGTGTGTGTGTGTGTGTGTGTGTGTCCGTCTTTCGATGTTAAATCCAAGATCTATAGTAACAGGTCTCCTCACTTTACCTCCACTGCGCAGCCTGTGACGTCAGCTGGCTGTGAGACAGTGAGGAAGATCTCTCTCTCTCTCTCTCTCAAGAATACCCCATATTTGCCCCAGATCTAGATGCTGTCATTATTATTAGTAGTAGTAGTATTGTGTGTGTGGTGTGTGTTCACTCACAAACGCAAATGTACGCATAACAGCTGTAATATTTTGTATATCTCCCTACTTCATAATTTTTCTATATGTAATTTTTATAATGTGCTTTGTCAATGGCTATGAGTAGATACCCTCTACTCCATTCGTATTACTAGCTTACATGTGTGTGTGTGTGTGTGTGTGTGTGTGTGTGTGTGTGTGTGTGTGTGAGAGAGAGAGAGAGAGAGAAACTGGGAGCGACTGCCAGCTAGCTGTTACTACACGGAGGTTGGAAGAGCGACTGACCCCATCGGCCCCGCTGAACCTACCCTCGAACAGCCTGGTGACGTGAGTGCGCCAGCATCTGCGAAAATACGTCGGAAATGAGGAGACCTGGTACTGTAGATCTTGGTTAAATCAAGAGTGTAGGGACGAGAGGAAGTCTTCAGCAGATTGGGTCCTTTTCTCCTCCTCCTCCACCTCCTCTTCCTCCTCGTCCTTTGCCCAGCGCCCCTCAGTCTCCCCTCCTCCCCTGGGACGCCATGACAGGGGGAGAGTGAGGGGAAGAGGTGATGAGCAGGAAGAGTGAGAGGAGGAGGAGGAGGAGGGGGAGGGAGGGCAGGCGGAGTGGCGGCAGGAGATAGACAGGGAGGAGGAACACAGCGAAAGGAAACGATGGAAAAGGAAATGACGGAAAAGAAAGCGACGTACGACCAACCGATGTGTGTGTCTGTTGAATGAAACGACTCCTCTCGCTAAGAACCAAATAATAAACAACAACAAAAGCTATACAATAACCCCTCATGGATTCAGCTTCAGAGGCACATATGTTATTTATCAAACTGTATCTACATTTACGAAAAAAAATGACTTTGTGGCCTTGGCTCAATTTTGGCACATACAAAATAAGGTAATGACAACAAAATAAAAATGTACATAAATAGAAAACTAATAAAAGTGAATACAAAGAAAATAAAAAGAAAAGAAAATGCCTACATCCATGCATCGGCCGGAGATCGAACCCGGGTCTTCGGTCTTCAGTGAGGGAGACGAAAATTCCACCACTGAGCCACCGATGCCACACGATCATCATATTAAGGCGTGGATATATTGCCTTAAGCTGTCCGCTGCGATTGGTACGGATTTGTCCTTTACCGGTAACCTGGCATTATAGTCCCAGGTCTTTCTCTGCCTCTATGGTGGATAGTTTAGTGTTTCCCATGTGGTATTGGTATGCTGGATTTCCCCTCCCAAGGTGCATGACTTTACATTTTTCTTCATTGAATTATAGCAGGCTCTCTTTGTTTGTTTAATTAATAGCGGGTTACGAAATGTCAGTGTTTCATAGATTTTGTTAGATCGGAAAGAAAAAAATGACAAAAAAGTATATGTTTTGCTGCGCTACATACGAAAAATAAAGCAGAAGCAAATATTGTGTACATAAAAATCGCATTCTACTAATCTTACATGTGATATAAAAAAATGGCAATAAAAAGACGTGAGTAACTACAAATTTGGTAACGATACAGCACTAGACAGCTTATGAACAACATACAAAGAAAAGTAGGAATTTAAAGAGGAAAAAAAAAAACTCGCTGTAACAAACCAAACCAAAACAAAATATAACAGGTGTCAGGGGGATAAAAAAAAGTGACAAAAGAAAACGGAAAAAAAATGTAGATCAAATGAAAAAATGAAAATGGAGAAAAAGATGAAAAAAATGGAAACATGGAAAGAACGCAAATAAAGCAACACGAGGTAAACAGAAAAACGAGAAAGAATAAAACGGTAAAAATGAAAAGCAACACGCGGTGGAGAGAAAGAAAAAGTAATAAAAACAGTGGAGAGAGAGAGAGAGAGAGAGAGAGAGAGAGAGAGAGAGAGAGAGAGAGAGAGAGAGAGAGAGATAGAGAGAGAGAGAGGAGAGAGAGGAGAGAGAGAGAGAGAGAGAGAGAGAGAGAGAGAGAGAGAGAGAGAGAGAGAGAGAGAGAGAGAGAGAGAGAGAGAGAGAGAGAGAGAGAGAGAGAGAGAGAGAGAGAGAGAGAGAGAAAGGGGGGGTTCCAGTCCCTACCGAAACACGCTGATTTTTCAATTCATCGCCGAGTGGCAGAACATTACCCACATGTTGTCAGGATCTTTAATCAACCTTAACTTCAGTGACCGATCAACAAGAGCATCGGGGGGCAGCATGGGCCAAGCAAGTCATACACCACGGCAGCCACCATAAATAAAATTAGCCTGCGCCACTAACGGGGTTCATAAGGCCCCTTAAAAAGCCTACCGGCGCTACAGGCATCACAAAAAAACTACTACTACTACTACTAATGATAATAATAATAATGATAAAATGATAATAATAAAAATAGAAATACTAATACAAATACCGTTATTATTTTTATTATTCATCATTATCAAGGTTTAATCATCAACTATATTATAAAGGTCAGTCACAGCGTGTTCATTATTCATTATCGCCATCATTATTACATATTGCGTCATTTTTATAGTAGTAGCAGTAGTAGTATTAGTAGTAGTAGTAGTAGTAGTAGTGGTTGGCCTAGTAGTAGTAGTAGCAGCAGCAGCAGCAGTAGTAGTAGTAGTAGTAGTAGTAGTAGTGGTTGGCCTAGTAGTAGTAGTAGTAGCAGCAGCAGTAGTAGTAGTAGTAGTAGTAGTAGTAGTAGTAGTGACATTTTTCATTAATACAAAAGTAGCAGGATGAACATCGCTATTCGTACTGTCATTTGGTAAGTCATAATCCAGCCATTAGAACGGATGATAATTTGGGGATGTGCAATGTGTGTGTGTGTGTGTGTGTGTGTGTGTGTGTGTGTGTGTGTGTGTGTGTGTGTGTGTGTATTATCCCTCAACTCTTGTGGCAGACTCTGAACGTACCCTACAACTTAAATCTAAATATACACGGTCTGTCACAAATCAACACGAATATACACCGTTACTGTAATTGATGAACTCCTCGATCATATAAAGAGCGCATCTAAGGACCTCTCTAAAACTACTAAACGTTTTCTTTTTCTTTTTAGTTCAGGAGATTGAATAAATTATGTTGTGTAGCAAACCAAAGCAAAATGAAACTATATGAAGAGGATAGAGAGAAAATAATAAAAAGGGGAAAGATAGATAGATATAATGATAGAAGAGAGAGAGAGAGAGAGAGACCACCACCTATTCTTCTCCCCCTCAACCCCATCCCCCCCTTCGTTTCCTCACCTTCTTCCCCCCTAACACCCACCACCTATTCTTCTCCCCCTCAACCCCATCCCCCCTTCCTTTCCTTACCTTCTTCCCCCCTAACACCCACCACCTATTCTTCTCCCCCTCAACCCCATCCCCCTTCCTTTCCTTACCTTCTTCCCCTAACACCCACCACCTATTCTTCTCCCCTCAACCCCATCCCCTTCCTTTCCTTACCTTCAACCCCCCGAACACCCACCACCTATTCTTCTCCCCCTCAACCCCATCCCCCTTCCTTTCCTTACCTTCTTCCCCCCTAACACCCACCACCTATTCTTCTCCCCCTCAACCCCATCCCCCCCTTCCTTTCCTTACCTTCATCCCCTAACACCCACCACCTATTCTTCCCCTCAACCCCATCCCCCTTCCTTTCCTCACCTTCTTCCCTAACACCCACCTCCTATTCTTTTCCCTCAACCCCATCCCCCTTCCTTTCCTTACCTTCTTCCCTAACACCCACCCCCTATTCGTCTCCCCCTCAACCCCATCCCCCCCTTCCTTTCCTCACCTTCTTCCCCCCTAACACCCACCTCCTATTCTTTTCCCCCTCAACCCCAATCACCGTTGCCAGATTGTCGTACTCAAAGCATAGTATTTACCGGTTTCTGACGCCTAACTGTTGCCAAGAAACATCAGGATTTAACTCTTTTAACAATAATTATAAGTGAATCTCCTATTGGGGTATTGGGGTCCACGAGACAGTTTTGGGTAAATATCGGTAAATATAAGAGGATGAGTAAGATGATCTGGCAACGTTGAGGTCCCTAATCTCCTTTTCCTTTCCCCTTTTGTCCATAACCTCTTTCTATCCTTTCTTCCTTCATCCCTTAACCTCCCTTTTTTTCCGTACCTCCGTCACCAATAATCGTTTCTCCCTATCCTCCTTCATCTCCCAATTCCTATCCTTTCCGACATCACTCCCTATCTCCCTTTGTCATCCTTTCCTCCTCCATCTCTCAGTACCTCCTCCTCCTTTCCAACTTCATCCATCTGTCTCCTTCCTCTTCCCCCCTTCCCCTCTTCCTCTGTTTCATTATGTTTCTTTAGGTGTTCAGGCAGGTAACTCGAGGCCACCCACATCTTGGAACACAGAAAAACGAGAAGAGAGAAGAAGAAGAAGGAGGAGGAGGAGGAGGAGGAGGAGGAGAAGAAGATGATGATGTTAATGATGATGATGATAAAGAAGAAAAAGAAGAAGAGGAAGAAGAACAAGAACAAGAAGGCGAAGAAGAAGAAGAAAAAGAGAAAGAGAAAGAATAAAAAAAGAAGAAACAAAAGAAGCAGATGGCCTCGTAGACGACTCAAATAAAAAAATAAAAAGAGGTTAAGGCTAAAAATAACGGCAATGACGACGATGAATGCAACAAAAAGCAGGAAGATAAAAGATAAAAAGATAAAAAATAAAAGAAAGTTAATTATGAGTACCCGCTGTAAAAAAAAAAAAGATATGGAGCTGAAAAAAAATATTGAGACAAATCGTATGAGGGTGAGTGAGAGATCAGGGAAGGGGAGAAAAAGGAGGAAAGGGAAAGAAAAATAAGAAGAGATACGATTGTGAGGCTTCTGGTGAATGGGAAGGTGTCTGAATGGGTGTGTGGGTGTGAGTAAAAAGGAGGCAGAAGAGTTAAAAGGTAAGGTATGGTAAGGTAAGGTAAGGTAAGGTAAGGTAAGTTAAGGTAAGGTAAGGTTAGGTAAGGCAAGGGAAGGTAAGGGAAGGGAAGGTACGGTAAGGGAAGGTAAGATAAGGTAAGGTAAGCTAAGGTAAGATAAGACAAGGTAAGGTATGATATGGTAAGGTAAGGAAAGGCAAGATAAGGTAAGGTATGGTAAGGTAAGGTAAGGTAAGGTAAGATAAGGCAAGGTAAGGTATGATATGGTAAGGTAAGGAAAGGCAAGGTAAGTTATGGTAAAGTAAGGTAAGGTAAGGTAAGGTAAGATAAGGTAAAACATATCGAAGGGAAAAAAAACACTAAACCAAAAATAAAAGTGGAAATATGAGGCAAAGAAAAGGAACAATGGAGTTTTTTCCCGTAATAATCTATCTATTCACGATACACATAATCTATCTATATCTAATTATCTATATTAGTATGTAGTTGTCTATCTAACTATCTATCTATTTCTTTATTCTTATAACTCTCTCTCTCTCTCTCTCTCTCTCTCTCTCTCCTTCCTTTCCCATCTTCTTAGGGAGGCAAATAGGGACAGGGATCAGAGGAAGAGGTGTCGGGGTGGGAGGAGGAGGAGGAGGAGGAGGAGGAGGTAGGTAGTATCCCTTTCACTGTCCATATCCGGTAATAAACAGGCCTGATAGCCGTCTCAAGGAGGAAGACCAACATTTCATCAAGTATGTAAATTTACCTCGGCAGGTGCATTTTGAGGAGGAAGGAGACGGGGGGTGGGGGTGGAAGGGAGGGAAGAAGAAGAAGGGCGAGGAAAGTAATGAGGAAGTGGAAGGGAAGAAGGATGCTGGGAGGGTGATATAGGAGCGTGGGAGTGTGTGTGTGGGGGGGGAGGGGGGGGCGGTTGTATGTGAATGTGTATGGGGGGGGGGGGGGGAGATTGTATATGTGTGTGTGTGTGTGTGTGTGTGTGTGTGTGTGTGTGTGTGTGTGTGTGTGTGTGTGTGTGTGTGTGTGTAGGGGGGTTGTGTGTGTGTGTGTGTGGGGGGGGGCGTGTATATGTGTGTGTGTGTGTGTGTGTGTGTGTGTGTGTGTGTGTGTGTGTGTGTGTGTGTGTGTGTGTGTGTGTGTGTGTGTGTGTGTGTGTGTGTGTGTAGGGGGGTTGTGTGTGTGTGTGGGGGGGGGCTTGTATATGTGTGTGTGTGTGTGTGTGTGTGTGTGTGTGTGTGTGTAGGGGGTTTGTGTGTGTGTGTGTGTGTGTGTGTGTGTGTGTGTGTGCTATAAATTTATCAATGGAATAAAGAACCAAATCCCAGTAAAAAAAAATAACAAAACGCCTTCGATCATCAGTAAAGTTCAACATATCAATAACTAATGAATCTATATATGATGGCTTAGAGGGTGCAGCGTGCCAGATTGTCGTACTCGATCAGCCGCTTATATTTCCCGACTTCCTACCCCAATAACGAAACTCATTTATAGTTATCGTTAAAAGAGTTAAATCCCGATATTTCTTGGCAACAGTTAGGCGTCAGAAATCGATAAATAATATGCTCTGAGTACGACAATCTGGCAACGGTGTGAGGGTGTATATATAATGAATAAATCTATGGATGGGAAAGAACAGGAGGAATGGACAGTACAGGAAAGAGACAAAGACAGATAAAAAAACAAAAAAAACAAAGAGAAGAAGGAAAAAGTACAAAGACAAAAAAACAGGAGCAGAATGGGATTAAGAACAGAACAGTAAAAAAAAGTGACGGGAGGTGAAAACATGCAAAGTAAGGAAAAAATGTAAATAGAAATGGAAAAAGGAAGAAAAAAAGGAAAACAAAATCAAGGAGCAGACTGAGGAGGAAAAGAAGATGAATGAGAAAAGGGTGCATAGGATTGGGGTGGAAAGGTGCATGTAAAAAAAAAAAAAAAATAGAACTAAGAGAAAAAGGAGGAGAAAGGAAAGCCAAACTAGAGCGATATGAGAAAGAGAACAGGAGGAGGAATAAGAAAGGATGTATAGGAAGAGGAGTGAACATATGAAAAATAAAAATAAAAATAAAACCCTCTAGGAAAACAAGGAAACTAAGGAAAAAGTGAAACAAAACTGAAAAGGAGAATGGGAAGGACAGAAGGAGTAAGAGAGGTTATATAGAGTAAATAAACAACAAAACTAAACTGAGAGAAAGAAAACGAGGAAAAGGAAAACAAAACAAAAAAGCAGAATGGGAAAGAAAATGCGATAAACGAGAAAAGGGTGCAAGAAGAGGGCAAACTAAACAAACAAAAAAAGACACAAAGAGAGAAATAGAAAAGAAAGAAAAAGGGAAACAAAATCAAAGAGGAGAATGAGAAAGAGAACAGGAGAAATGAGAAAAGGGAGCATGGGGTGGGAGCGGGAGGGGGTTCGGTTGTGTGTGGGTGGGGGGGAGAGGGGGGGAAGGAGAAGGGGGTGAAAAGAAAGGAAATATGGGATGGGAAAATCGGGTTAAGTCTCCGTGGTCTGGGTGTCTGATGTGTGTCTGCAAACAAGCCTGTCTGTGCCTCCCTTTGTGTCTGGGTTGTCGCGGGGTGTGTGCAGGGTGGGGGGGTTGTCGTCCCTTCCCCGTCTGTGTGCTCCTGTGGCCTGGGTTGGATTATGTGTATGGGTGTTAAACCGCTACTACTATTACTTATGCTGCTACTACAACTATCACTAATCCTGTTGCTTCTCCCATTACTACTTCTACTACTACTACTACTACTACTACTACTACTACTACTACTACTACTACTACTACTACTACTACTATTACTACTACTACTACTACTACTACTACTACTACTACTACTACTACTACTACTATTACTACTACTACTTACTATTATTTCCGATTGGGGCAAGAAGAACCTGGTGTCCTTCAACGCCTCAAAAACACAGTTTCTCCACCTATCCACTCGACACAATCTTCCAAACAACTATCCCCTATTCTTTGACAACACTCAGCTATCACCTTCCTCAACACTAAACATCCTCGGTCTATCCTTAACTCAAAATCTCAACTGGAAACTTCATATCTCATCTCTTACTAAATCAGCTTCCTCGAGGCTGGGCGTTCTGTACCGTCTCCGCCAGTTCTTCTCCCCTGCACAGTTGCTGTCCATATACAGGGGCCTTGTCCGCCCTCGTATGGAGTATGCATCTCATGTGTGGGGGGGTTCCACTCACACAGCTCTTCTAGACAGAGTGGAGGCTAAGGCTCTTCGTCTCATCAGCTCTCCTCCTCATACTGATAGTCTTCTACCTCTTAAATTCCGCCGCAATGTTGCCTCTCTTTCTATCTTCTATCGATATTTCCACGCTGACTGCTCTTCTGAACTTGCTAACTGCATGCCTCCCCTCTCCCTTGGCCCCGCTGCACTCGACTTTCTACTCATGCTCATCCCTATACTGTCCAAACCCCTTATGCAAGAGTTAACCAGCATCTTCACTCTTTCATCCCTCACGCTGGTAAACTCTGGAACAATCTTCCTTCATCTGTATTTCCTCCTGCCTACGACTTGAATTCTTTCAAGAGGAGGGTATCAGGACACCTCTCCTCCCGAAACTGACCTATCTTTCGGCCACCTCTTTGGATTCTTTTTAGGAGCAGTAAGTAGCGGGCTTTTTTTTTATTAATGTTTACTTTTTTTTTGTGCCCTTGAACTGTCTCCTTTGCTGTAAAAAAAAAAAAAAAAAAAAAAAAACTACTACTACTACTACTACTACTACTACTACTTCTACTACTACTTCTACTACTACTACTACTACTACTACTACTACTACTTCTACTACTACTACACGAAAGAGAAACACGAGATCCATAAAAAAATAATGAATGAGTTAATAAAGAATGTCGAAACGAAGAAAGAAGACCAGTAGCGTAAGTTAAGGGTAGTAATTTCCTCTTATTTCTTTCTTCACTGTAAAATTTCCATGTCCCTTTCTTCCTTAAAGGCACATGGTGTTCTCTTCTAACTATTTCCTGCCGGCACGTTGCCGGAGGGAGAGGTGGGTGGGGAGGAGCCTTCATCTATTCTATCCTGTCCTACCACACGTAGATTACTAGTAGTAGCAGTAGTAAACAGACACCCTCGCCATAGACCGACAGGTCTTCTGGTGTCTGTTCTTCCTATGTATTCCTATGTATCCTGTTCCTGTTTTGTTTTCGTCGGCCTATAGCGAGGATAGGTTTTTCTGATAGGGCCTGCTTTGTATTGGCCATATCTCGCTTGTTTACTTTGCTGGGTGTTGTTGTTTTGTTGTGTTTATCTAGTGTTTTTGAGATTACGCCAGAGAGAGAGAGAGAGAGAGTTGTGTTTATCTAGTGTTTTTGAGATTACGCCAGAGAGAGAGAGAGAGAGAGTTGTGTTTATCTAGTGTTTTTGAGATTACGCCAGAGAGAGAGAGAGAGAGAGAGAGAGAGAGAGAGAGAGAGAGAGAGAGAGAGAGAGAGAGAGAGAGAGAGAGAGAGAGAGAGAGAGAGAGAGAGAGAGAGAGAGAGAGAGAGAGAGAGAGAGAGAGAGAGAATCTAGTGTTTTTGAGATAACGCCAGAGAGAGAGAGAGAGAGCACGGGTTCAGGAGAGGTCGCTCAGCATTAGACCTCCTCCTCCTCCTGCTCAGCAAGTCTTGGCATGACGCCCTGGACTCTGGTCGCCCCTCACTTGTTGTTGCCCTAGATATTGCTGGCGCATTCGACTGTGTGTGGCAGAGGGGCCTCCTGGCCAAGCTCGAACAGCTCGGCATCACAGGACAACTGCTGCAGCTGTTTTCGAACTGCCTGCACGGCCGGAGTCTGAGGGTAGTGGTGAACGGGTGCACGTCAGGCAGTTACCCAGTCACTGCCAGCGTTCCACAAGGATCAGTACCGGGCCCGATCCTTTGGAACGCATACTTCGACGAGCTGCTCCGTGACCTACCAGTGGCCTCAGCCTACGCCGACGACTGCACCCGGTCCCACAGCTACACCAGGGAAGAAACTGCGGACGTGATCGAGGCCACCAACCACCATCTTAGAGACATCATGGCCTGGGGACGACGTTCCCCCGCGTTCGGGGGAGGACGCCAGACTCCTGCAGGGACGGCTGAAGTTTGGGGACTACACCCTGGTCATCAAGGACTCCATCAACATCTTGGGGGTGGAGGTCGACTCCAGACTCAGTTTCGACAGCCACCTGGAGTGTGTGGCGCAGAGCCTCCTGAGGTGACACTCCTGCGTTGCGTGCGGCACCTGCTCGACGCAGACGGCCTCCTGAGGCTGTACAAAGCTCAGGTGAGGCCCGTCATGGAAGACCCACCTCTCTCCTGGATGAGTAGTGCCCAATGTCACCTCTCGCTGCTGGACAGAGTGCGGAGGAGGGCAGAGCGACTCATCCGCGATGCCAGCAGCTTTCAGCAGCAGCAACCACATAGACACCAGTGGCGGCAACGGCAACATGGACAGCAGCTACATCACCAGCAGGACGCCCCCCGCTGTATGCTCGACAGCCTCGGGCACCGGAGAAGGGTCGGTGCCATCACAGTCCTACACAAGGCCCAGGTCCAACATACACCTCACCTGGCGGCACTACGGGTCCCTTGGAGGAGAAGCCAGCACACCACGAGAGCGGCGGTGGCTAACGACCTCCTCCTTGAAATCCGAAAAGCCGCACAGCCAGGTGCCAGAGGGCCTTCACGAGTGCCACGACCCACTGGCGGAACGCCTTCACGGGTGAAGTGGGCGTTAGGGCAATGAACACCCAGCAGGTGAAGGTGGCGGCTAATGCCTGGAGTCGCACTTACCCGCCCTAGTCACATACGCCTGAGCACAAGCACAACACAACACTAGTGACATTGTGCGAGATAATGCTAAGATAGGCGACCTCAAGACAGAGGTCGTCTTTATGGAGACAATACCCCGCCCCTTCTGTCATATGAATACCATTGTATCTTGATGTTTAAATAAAAAAGAGAGAGAGAGAGAGAGAATGTATTTTGTATTTGTATGTTGTACGTGTGTGCAACAGTGGACAATTCATTTTGTCCCATACACAGGCTCTTGAAATAGTTACACCGAAAGAGTGTAATTTTGAGCCTCCTTTTTGTACATAAATATAATATTATGTTTAAATAAAAGAGAGAGAGAGAGAGAGAGAGAGAGAGAGAGAGAGAGAGAGAGAGAGAGAGAGAGAGAGAGAGAGAGAGATAGACACAGAGAGAGAGAGAGAGAGAGAGAGAGAGAGAGAGAGAGAGAGAGAGAGAGAGAGAGAGAGAGAGAGAGAGAGAGAGAGAGAGAGAGAGAGAGAGAGAGAGAGAGAGAGAGAGAGAGAGAGAGAGAGAGAGAGAGAGAGAGAGAGAGAGAGAGAGAGAGAGAGAAGAGAGAGAGAGAGAGAGAGAGAGAGAGAGAGAGAGAGAGAGAGAGAGAGAGAGAGAGAGAGAGAGAGAGAGAGAGAGAGAGAGAGAGAGAGAGAGAGAGAGAGAGAGAGAGAGAGAGAGAGAGAGAGAGAGAGAGAGAGAGAGAGAGGTAAGAAAGCTTGTTAGTGACGTCTGCCAGTGTGAGGGAGGAGGAACGAAAGGTCGAGGTGACCACATCGTGAACATCATGACTTATGAGTGAGGTAAAACGAGGTTACTTGGTTTCTGTTTACAAAGTTCCAAGTGGAAAAACAACTTTATTTAAGCCAGGCATGCTGACCACTAGACCACGGAGGCGTATTGGAGCCCAATCTCAAGTGGACCCACTCACAATGGCGCACAATTTTTTTTCCCGTAAATTTTGTGCTTTGAATGAATTTGCTAACCATTTCTGTCGAAAAACAGCAGATATTATTTTTCACCCCTTCCACCCTAACTTCCTCAGTAATAAAAAAAAAAAAGGGAAAATCATAGCCTTGAGGCAGTAATATTCAGCCCCAGCATCAAAAAATTATACTGCTGCCCTATGAAAGGCATCTCTTAACTCCGATGAAGTAGGTGGTGACTGTGGTGGAGCAGCTTCATTGTCATCCCTGGCAGTGGCTGGTGTCATTGGGCCAGCAGATGATGAAGCAGTGGCAGGTGTCATAGGGCCAGCAGATGATGAAGCAGTGGCTGGTGTCATTGGGCCAGCAGATGATGAAGCAGTGGCTGGTGTCATTGGGCCAGCAGATGATGAAGCAGTGGCAGGTGTCATTGGGCCAGCAGATGATGAAGCAGTGGCTGGTGTCATAGGGCCAGCAGATATTGATGCAGTGGCTGTTGCCGGAGCAGCTAATGGTATCTTTTGCACAAGTAATGAACAATGTGCTGGGATGGTCTCTAGCAATACTGATAAAGTGTGTATCTACAAAGAATATGAATTCAAGGGTAATTAATAAATTGTTTTAATGAGAATATAAAAGTTTTTTCCCCAAAACATACAGGCCAGTCAATATTTCACTGGTGCTTGACTGTTGCTGCTGTCCTATCCCTAACACATCATCAGCTGTGTCAATGCTGAGTGGCTCTGGTACCCCTTCAAATACATGAGACGAGCAGTCTATGATGTCATCCACCAGTTTATCTACCACAGTTAATGTCTGCGTATCTGTGGTGCCACACGTGTGGGGCACTCAGGTGCTGGGGGAAATGTCATTGTTATGAAGGGGCAGGGGTAAACCAGTGTATGCTGTGAGGCCTTGGTGTGGAAGTTCCCTGTCTGAACTGTGCAGCTAATCCCCCATACAGTGAGGGCCTTTTTTACTCCCTCAGGGGCTGTGCAGCTGAGAGAGTGGTGTACATGAGTGTGAGTGTGTGAGTAAGTGTGTGCCTGTCTTGGCTACCACCCTTCATTGGGGGAAGACAACCAAGGTATTTAGATAGATTGATAGCCATTGACAGATGAGCATTAAAAAATTTTCTATATCAAATATGCAGTTCACTGCTATGAACTTATTAACTTTAAGCTGAAATAAAGGCATTGTGGCCAGTATAGCTGCATTCTGTGAGCACATAAAAAACTAACTAATATGTGTTTTACATTTAAAGACATAACAACTAAAAAAAATTACCAGTCTGCCGCTGCTCATTCTTGCACTTGGCAATGCAAGGCTTTGATTTTTGTTGTACGTTGTACCAACGCCTCTCACAGTCATCCTGCGTACGGGGTCCACTCCCAGGGAAGGCACTGTCAGGGTATAAATGTGAAGCAAGTTTCTTAATCGTTTCACTATGGCATGCTTTTTATTTCCCATACCTTCTCCAATAACATGTAATACATGCTGTGATGGAAAGCTAAATCGGTACCGGTATTTTATTTACATGCATCATAAGACATTAACTTTTTAGTTGTTATGAACATGGCCAAAAATACTACTTTTCATTACCTACTTTTCTAAAATGCTTTTCTCTAAGTAGGATGATATTACACAATACAGCTATACAAAAAAATTCAAAGCATTAATCTTAATTCCATTCTTTTGAGTACTTCTAACCTAACATTATATCACCAGAAACTGTTTGACCAATGCTATCAAAATAATATTTTAATATTACTTTACCATTCTCATCAAATCTACCTATTCCGATATAGTCTTAACATAAAATATTTGTAAAAGTGTTGAGAGCCTGGCATGCCCAACCCACCCACCCCCCCAAAAAAATCTAAATAAGGAATAAATAAAATAACAGGTTTCGTGTTATGACTTGACTCTCTTATACTAACCCCCTTTCCACCCTAACAAACTTGGGGACCTACCATGTTAGGTTAGGATGTGTTTGGTAGGACATGTTTTTGCATAATAACACAACCACTGACCTTCCAAACAGAACATACCTGTTAGATTGTTGAGGGAGTGGGGGTTGCAGCAGAAATGGTCATGATGATGCTATTCACATGTAGCAGTAAGAAAAAGTATGTCCTGTTTGGAAACTCTGTGGTTGTGTTTGTATACAAAAATACCCATTTGACGAGGTTAGGTTAGTTTGCAAGTTACTTGAATCATGGATATGTGAATATGTAACAAAAAAAATAAAAGCGTTAACCTTAATTTCATTATCTTGAGTACATTCCAATCTAACATTATATCACCATAATCTGTTTGGCCAATGCTATAAATATACTATTTTAATCTTACTTTACCGTTCTCACGAAACCTACCTATTCCCATATAGTCTTGACATAAAGTACTTGTAAAAGTGTCCATAGTCTGGCATGCCTAGCATCCCCCCCCAATAAAAATATATAATAAACAAATAAAAATAAATAAAGAATAAAAAAAGGGCAAATATGCCTTAACTATCTATACCAACCCCCTCTTCCCCCCCCAACAAACTTGGCATGTTAGGTTAGGATGTGTTCGGTAGGACGGGGCAGGTTTGGCACTTGGGGACCTACCATGTTAGGTTAGGACGTGTTTGGTAGGACATGTTTAGCAGGAGTTGGTTTAGTTATGTTAGATTGTTGAGGGAGTGGGGGTTGCAGCAGAAATGGTCATGATGATGCTATTCACGTGGAGCAGTAGGAAAAAGTATGTCCTGTTTGGAAACTCTGTGGTTGTGTTTGTATACAAAAATACCCATTTGACGAGGTTAGGTTAGTTTGCAAGTTACTTGAATCATGGATATGTGAATATGTAACAAAAAAATAAAAGCATTAACCTTAATTTCATTATCTTGAGTACATTCCAATCTAACATTATATCACCATAATCTGTTTGGCCAATGCTATAAATATACTATTTTAATCTTACTTTCCCATTCTCACAAAACCTACCCATTCCCATATAGTCTTGACATAAAGTACTTGTAAAAGTGTCCATAGTCTGGCATGCCTAGCATCCCCCCCCCAGTAAAAAAAATAATAAACAAATAAAAATAAATAAAGAATGAAAACAGGGCAAATATGCCTTAACTATCTATACCAACCCCCTCTTCCCCCCCAACAAACTTGGCATGTTAAGTTAGGATGTGTTCGGTAGGACAGGGCAGGTTTGGCATGGTTAGGTTTAGTTATTTTAGGTTGTTTTTGGAGAGGTGGTTGTGGCAGAAATGGTCATAATGAAACTATTCAGATACAGAATGAAAAGGTATGTTCTGTTTGGAAGGTCAGTGGTTGTGTTATTATGCAAAAAATTAGGTTAGGTTAGTTTGTAAGCTAACTGAACCATGACTATGTGATTACCAACCTTGTTACAGCTTCTGCCACTTCAGTCCACGCTCTCTTCTTATCCTCAGGGGTGATGCTCTTCCCGTAACACCCTCTGATTGTACGTATTTTTTCTTGAATTTGACGTAAGAAGACCGTTTCATCTGGCGACCAATTAAACTTACTCCTTTTCTGCGCTGGTTCTCCGGCCCGTAGATCATTGGGGCAGATGACGTGGCTATGGTGCGGTAATTTCAGCAGAGCAAGTCGTGACGCAGGAGGGGAGATACGGGTATTGACGAGTGACGGAGTAAAAACAGCCTTGGAGGCTGCTTCTATCTGCCACAAAACTCAGTATTTTCTTGTGTTTGCCATTTATTATGTTTCTGTTGTACATTTATACATCTTTTCTTTATTTTTCTTTTGAAATATACTTAATTCATGTCGGATGTTTACGTTTTGCACGGAGGCGTCCTTAGCAACGAGCCCGCCATAAAGAAGAAGAAGAAGAAGATAATAGTAGCCAGGATTTGCTAATACCTACACTCAAAGTTGACGAGGATAGCTTTTACTCTTAATAATTTGAAACTATTAACTTTGATAGTAACTTTAAGAGTAAAAGTTAATATCTCTCGAGGATACGGGCCCAGGTCGCCATCTTTTCTCTGAAGAGTTCGGCTCTGCTCGAGAGCATGCGCCAATATACACTCCACTACAACCAGTCCAACGAGAAAGCGGGGGACACTATGGCGATGAGAAGGAGCCCAGCGGTGGCGTCAAGTTCTTCCTCGAGAAAAACAGCGATGACAGGCAGAAATTCAACGAAAACCAGCACTGCGTCATGCCTCTCAATCCACCTGGTGGGGCACAGAGAACAAGCTTTTCGCGCTTGGCCGAGGTAAGCTTGACAACCTCTGTGAAGCGGCGAGAGCCCATATTCCAAGAATGAACGAAGTTATACACCTCGGTCAGTGTTTGAAGAGCGATCTTCACTTCCTTGACGTCACACGCCTTCGTCAGCACTAGATTCTGCCGGTGGTTAAAGCAGTGGATTGGCTTGGCCAGGGTGTACTTCTTCATGAGTACTGCGGCACACCCTTTGAATTTTCCCATCATGGCACTTGCTCCATCGAAACCAAGTCCCCTGCACTTTGCCATGTCCAATCCAAGGTCTTCAGCGGTGCGCAAAAGGAGCCAGGCTAAATCTTTACCGGTGAGGTCTTGGGCGTGCACAAAGGCAAGGATGTCTTCCCTTATTTCCTCTTCGAAGTGCAGAATGATGAAAGTGCCTGCAATAAAACCTACTTTCTGCCTGCATGTGAGGAATGAGGTCACAAAGATTTTTTCCTAGACCTTTAAATCTTGCTCTATAATAATCAATATACGATTCCGTAACTTAAACACTGAAAATATATAAAGAAAATCCTGAGTCCTCCAGAAATGCAAGAGAAAGGTACCAGTTTTCGTTTTGATTCTCTCAGAAAGTGGACATTTTAGCAGATGGGGGGGGGTCCGATCCCCCCCCCCTGGGTACGGCGTACTACGGCCCTGTACGAGTATATAGATTATTAGACGAGTGCGGGGCCCATAAGAGCGCGGGTCCCTGGGCACGTGCCCGTTGTGCCCTGGCCCTGTAGGAGAGTGAAAAATTACATCAGACACCGAAAAAAATAAAATCTTGCCTGAGCTATCTAGCGGCGGCCGGCTTCGCTCCCCAGCTCTCTAGCTTTTTAGGGGTATCCTAAATATATTTTATGTTTTCTCAATTTATGTGTATTTCAAATATTTTAGTTATCCTAATATTTTTTTTGGGGGGCCCGGGCCATCTGGCTCCCCACCCCCGTATCCGCGCCTGCATATGCCTACAGCCGACGACACATTCCGTATTATAGTTGCAGCACATTATAAGCGAGTTAGGTTTCTACTCACTATCCGCAAACACTCTAGATTTTCTGGGAGGGCGGAGATTTTTTGGGGGGCCATAAACATAAAAATCTGTTTACTAGACACCTTGAGGATTACAAAAATGTAAGTGAGAAAAATATATCACCATGGTGCATGGGGACCCATCTTCCGACTAGACTATCTTAACCGAGTATGAAGCCGACAGCTGTAGCAAAAAGTTTGAAAACGCCGTTCAAGGGAGGCTGCTGTTTAGTTTACTACTGGAAGGGATGAAAGAGTGGAGATTCTGGTTAACCCTTTCATTTGGACACGAGAAAGGAGGGGCGTGGAGTCGCTAGGGCAGGATAACGGGGCTGAGCTAGGCTATATGGGTCTACCTCCATGATATGGGTCCTAGCGCATGGCGGCCATATTCCGCGCGCGCCAGTCCTCCTCCCTCCTCCCAATCCCTGCTCTAAGGGATACGCAGCTGTTACCGGCGCCCTTCACGCGGAGATGAGGTGACGAGAGGATTGAGTAAATGATACAGTGCCGTGAGGCAGCGGCGGCGTGGGGCACAACGGGCGAGAGGCAGAGAATAGGACTTGGTGGAATGGGCGGCGGCGCGCGCGTGAGTGCGGCCCGTGTGATGTGATTGGTCAACTCGCGGCCAGCCCCGACATTGTGTTCTCCAACAGCGTCACTGTTCCTGCCACCCTTCATGTACAGACGAGCCGCCAGCAGCCGTAAGTGACTGTTACCATGGCCACAGTGCGGTGACGAGGGGCAGGAGAGGCCAGGGCCGCGGAATGAGAGGCAGGGAGCGGGGCGCGGGGCGAGGGAGAAGGACGGGTGTCGCCCGGCGGCGGGCACGTCACCAGAGGCCACTTTGTGCTTTATCTGTCGCCCTTTACTGTGCCGGTACTGGCGCCTCTCACACCGAGACGAGGTAATGTGAGCTTCAGGTCAATGGAGGCACCCCGCCGGGCAGCAGCAGGGGACGGGCAGGGCAGCGAAGGGTCGGGGCGGCGTGGCGGCGGTGGCGGAGGGCGGGGCGGCAGCGGCAGCCCGTGACGTGATGGCCGTTACGCTGCGACTCATTCACAGGTATTACACTAGCGTGGACGGCTTTCCTGTGTCTGCGGGCTGTTGGCACTCCTCCTAGTGGACGTCGTGTTTAAAACAAAAATCAGTATGAAGATGACGTAGCAGCGGTAAGCATGTGAGAGCTCCGGCCGTGGCGGGGCAGCGTTTGGGGCGGCCATTTTACAGTGTGAGGCGAGGCAGCGCGATGGAGCCCCGCAGGGTGTGCAGTGCTCGCCGCGACCCGTCGTCGCTCCGGTGATGTCAGCTGACCATCTCGGAGTGTCCCGGGGCGTCCAGTGACTGTGTAACCTGCACGTTGATGGCGTAACACAGCAGCAGCCTTTGAACTCTACTTGACACCTCGTGAGGCAACACACACACACACACACACACACACACACACACACACACACACACACACACACACACACACACACACACACACACACACACACACACACACACACACACACACACACACACACACACACACACACACACACACACACACACACACACACACACACTGTCGCCACCTCCGCCACACTCTTCAAAACGGACGGAACAATAATATTAACAATAATAACAGTAATAACAGCCTTAAAAAAATTAAAAAATCCCAAACTCGGCGGCGACTCTGCCAGCCTGGTCACTTTTCGGCCTCCGTTGACTACCCCGCGCCCCGCCTCGCCGCTCTCTCCCGGCTAATATTTGAGCAATTTCCGGATACCACATCAACAATGCTTCCGACGGCGGCGGGGGCAAAATGTGTAATTGTGTACACAGTTTCGAGCGGGCTCTTCATCGTCCTACCTTTCCCTCGCCCGTGAATGGCCGCGTCGATAAAGTGAGGGAAAAATACCCTTGACGGGGAAACGAAGAGAATGATAGTAACTGTTGACTTCGGTGGTGCTGGTGGTGGTGGTGGTGGAGATAGGAATAGGTTGTTTTTGGTAGTTGAAGTGATGGTAGTGAAAATAGGAAATGGTGGTGGTCTTGGTGATGGTGGTGGTGGTGGTGGTGGTGCTAATAGATTCATCACCACGCTAACACCAATCAGTCAAGAGCGTGTTTCGTTGACTCAAGGAATCATATTTAGTATAACACGGTGCAAATGACTGATTATTTTCTTCTGCTCAAATCTTCTCAGGCGGTGCTTTTGTTTTAGGTCGAAGTAAATCATTTTACATTTGCGTTTATTTCCATGCATCGGCTGAAGAATTCGCTTTTGGCTCATAAGTGTTTTTCACATTCACGGTGCAGAGGCCTTCTCAAACTATCACTAGGCTTAAATAACTACCCATAGAAGCACCCACAACCGCTATGAAAGCCTTATTGAATGTGAATGTTTGTGGATAACGATCCAGAACATCTATTTTGAGCTACATTCAAAATTCACAACGCTTAAAGTCTTGTCGAACTATCAAAAGGTAAAGTTGGGGGTACGCTGTAGCAGCGCTCCGGTGGCTCAATCAGTAGAGCGGTGCGCTGCGAGGCTTACCGGCCAAACAGGCGGCGGTTGGAGCCCCGCTCAGGCCGGATTCTTTCGGGTGACTTGGAGTGGTTACTGTCCCCCCTTGAGCAAGGGGGATGGGGTGTGTGGTGTGTGAGGTCCTCCCAGAGATCGACGATAATGAGCGGGAGGGAACCTGCTGGCGAAAGCGAGTCCAACTCGTGATCAGGCCACGGTAAATTACACACACACACACACACACACACACACACACACACACACACACACACACACACACACACACACACACACACACACACACACACAGACACACACACACACACACACACACACACACACACACACACACACACACACACACACACACACACACACACACACACACACACACACACACACACACACACACACACACACACACACACACACACACACACACACACACACACAGACACACACACACACACACACACACACACACACACACACACACACACACACACACACACACACACACACAGACACACACACACACACACACACACACACACACACACACACACACACACACACACACACACACACACACACACACACACACACACACACACACACACACACACACACACACACACACACACACACACACACACACACACACACACACACACACACACACACACACACACACACACACACACACACACACACACACACACACACACACACAGGCACACACACACACACACACACACACACACACACACACACACACACACACAGGCACACAGACACACACACAGGGATAGTTAGCGACATACTAAACTATACTCAAACGAAAAATAATCACAATACAAACAAAACTTGAAAAAAAATCTCACTCAGAAATAGGCCCACCCAAATTTCGACTCTCTCGCTCTCTCTTCGCGCACGAAAAAACATCGCCATAATTTACATACAAAGTTGGTAAGTACTCCGCACTGCACTTTTTCTACGTTTTATTATTGATTTAAATGGGTGTTATTTTTACGATTTTTCTTCTAATTTAGTAACTTTACTTACCACAAATTTAATGAGATAATGCGTGAGAGCGAGAGAGAGAGAGAGAGAGAGAGAGAGAGAGAGAGAGAGGGGAAGGGAGAGGAGTAGGGTTGTTTGATTTAAATCACTGATTTAAATCAAGATTTAAATCACCGATTTAAATCAAGATTTAAATCAAATGATTTAAAAAATCATTGATTAATTTAAATCAAGATTTAAATCAAATGATTTTTTTAAATCATTGATTTGAATCAAGATTTATATTGTTCGATTTTTTTTATTTCATTGATTTAGATCTTGATGTTATTGCAGGGCAACAATACAGACTGGAAAAATAAACAAATAAAACACTCTAGCTTTGACATCAATGTTTTCCCTGACAACTTCACAAATTTACCTGAGCTGCTATATGTTCAGTCAGCCACGCCTGGTCCGTCTAGTGTCCTGGGGCAGAACAAGACGTTAACCGCCTTTCGCACGTTGTCTTGCTGAGGCAGAGTGATGGTTTTATAAGTATTTTACAACGTGAACCACATGTTCTTCTATGTTACCAATTTCCAAATCATGAGCCAAAACATTTAGAATGTGTGCAGGGCAACCATGGGTTAGCAACCTCTGTTCATTTGCTTTTTTTTTATTACAGCTAAAGAAACAGCTCAAGGCCAACAAACAAAGCTGTAAAAAAAAAGCCCGCTCATCGCTATTCCCACAAAAACAAAAGTAATGAGCGGCCAAAAGAGAGGTCGATCTCAGGAGGAGGTGTCTTAATTCTGGATCTGGATCTGGATTGATGATGCGCAGGGCAGCCGTACAGGTGCATAACACACATGTTTGTTGGCTGTTGGGGGACAGGGAGCCAGGTGTGCAGGGAGGGAAGTGAGTCAAGTGTAATTGTTAGTGTTGGTGTGTTGTGGTAACAAGTGAGTGTGTATTTGTTTTCTGAATGAGTCTATTGTACCGCAGTCTGTTGAGGGAGGCTGTTCCAGTGGTGTGTGGTGCGTGGAAAGTAGGAGTGCTTGTATGCGTCAGTGTTAGTGTGATATGTTTGGTATGTGTGTTACAGTACATTGACTGTTTGCGTTGTGTAGGTATGTTTGTGGGTCAATGTGAGTGTTTGTGATCTTGTACATAAGTGTAAGTGTGTGCTTGTCTGCGTATGTGTTCCATGTTTATCTGTTGCCCGTGTTGTGATGCCAGGCGTTCGAGTGTAATTGTTTGTAATGAACCTAGCCGCCTTGGTGTTGATTTGTTCTAAGCTATCAACGTTTCTGTGTGTGAGGATCCCACACAATGGAGCAGTATTCCAGTGTTGGTCTCACAAGTGTGTCATAAGCTATGTGTTTAATGTCAGGTGTGCAGTTATGTAAATTCCTCCTCAGGAACCCCAGTGTTCTGTAGCACTAATATGGTCTATGTGGGTGTTGAATTTCAAGTTAGTTGAGAGATGGATACCAAGGTACCTGTGTGTGTGAATTGATTCTAAATCTGAATTGTGGAGAGTGTAAGTGTGATGTTGTGCGCTCTGGTGAATCTTAAAAGTTTGCATTGGTCTGGTCGGAAGTGCATCTGCCAGGTGCACCCACCGCTGGAGGGCGTCCAAGTCGTTTTGTAGTAGTCTGCAGTCGTCAGTAGTCTTTACTGCTCTAAACTATCATCGGCAAATAGTCTAGTGGAAGAGTTAGGCGTTGACAGTGGAAGATCGTTAATGTACAGGACGAAAAGAAGGGGGCCTAGAACGGTGCCTTGTGGGACACCTGAAGAAACAGGGACAGTGTCGGATGAAGATCCGTCAAGAAGAACACGTTGAGTCCTGTTAGTAAGAAATGCAGTGATCCAGTGAAGAATAGGTCCTGAAATACCGTAGTATCTCAATTTTAATGTCAGTCTTTTGTGCGGGACTTTGTCGAAGGCTTTGGCAAAATCTAAAACAATAGTGTCAACTTGTTTAATGTCACGTCGGTCAAGTAGCCTCGTCATGTCGTGATATGTAGTAATGAGTTGCGATTCACATGAGCGTTTAGGTCGTGTTGTGAGTCAGTAAGGATGTTGTTTGCGTCAAGGTGATTCATTATGTGTTTGTGTATTATGTGTTCGAAAATTTTACATGGAATCGATGTTAGTGAGATGGGCCGATAATTGGCTGGGTCAGTCGGGTCACCTGTCTTGAATAAAGGATTAATGTTTGCCAAAAGTCAGTCAGAGGATAATGAGGTGGATGATAGCGATTGGGCGAATATGGCCTGAAGGATGGGGGCAAGGATGGGGGCAGCGGGAATGTTGTCGGGGCCAGTCGATTTGGTTGTGTCGAGTCCTTCCAGTAATTTCTGTATTCCGTTAGTCGTGATGTCAAGAAGGGCTATGGGGGGGAAGGGGCTGTGAGGCATGTTTGGTGTCAGGTTGTGTTCTTGTGTGTACACCGATTGGAACTGTGCGTTGAGTATTTGTGCTTTGTGTTGTGGGCTGGTTACTAATATGTTAGTGTTGTCTTTAAGGGATGTAATCTTGTTAGTGTCATGTTTGCGCGTCTTAAAGAACCTGAAAAAAGTTTCTTTTGTTATTTCTTACGTTGTCTCTGGGGTAAGTTGCTATGGGTTTGCGTTCCGCTACTTTTATGTTTTTGGCAAATGTCTTTTGGTGGTTTTTGTAAACGGTCCAATTATCTGTTGTGTTGTATGTCTGCGCGCGTCTGTAGAGTCTTTGTTTCTTGCGATGTTGTCTGCGTAGATCCCTGGAAAACCAGGGGAGTGTGTACCTACTAGAAAGTGTTTTTTGTGGTATGTGTCTGTTCATTGAGGTGTGTATGGTGTGTTTCAGGTTGTTCCAGTTGGTGGAAAGAAGTCTTGTGTTTGGGTCACTCGCAAAAAAGTCAGTGCTGAAGGCAGTTAGGTCTTGTTTGATCATGTCTAAGTCAGCCCTTGAATAAAGGAATATCTGTCTGGGTCTCTGTTTATGTCTAATCGGTTGAAGGTCAGCGTCAACGATGAGTATTTCATGGTCACTAAGTCCTGGAACAACCTGAGTGTTTGTTATGTTAAGAATGTTGTTGGTGAGAAAAAGGTCAAGTGTGTGTGCTGTGGTCAAAGGGCCACCGTGGCCAGCGGGGCGTGTTACAATGTGTGTTCGTGTTGGCTGGAGTACTGTTTGTGAGAGTGAAAATGTATTTATGATGTCAACGAATGTGTCGTGTAGTTGGCGTCTGTTTGTGTGGGGAATAATGAAGTTGGGGGCGTCAGCATCGGGAGGGCCAAATGGGGATGCTGCAGTCCAGTCAATGTCGGGGAGGTTGAAATCATCTGTGATCCAGATGTGTTTGTCTGCCTGTATGCGTGAAAGAGAAATTTGAAGGTTGTGTAAATGGTCTGTATTAGTAGAAGGCGGTCTGTAAAAAGCAGCAATAAGAAGAGATTTACAGTTGAAGGTTTGTAAGTGGACTCAGGTGATTTAGCAGTCTGTATCAAGGTCAGGCCTATGCTGAACACAAAGACCCGGCTTGGTGGCGATGATAACACCGCCACCTTTGCCAAGGTCTGTCGGGCGGTCTTTACGGAATACTGTCATGCTAATGGGGGGAGGGAAAAGCTCACTACTCTCAACATCAGAAGTTAACCAAATCTCAGTCCCTATACTATTATGTCAAGGTTATGTGTAGGGTTTGTTTCCCGGGATCCCGGACAATTTTCAAGGTTTAATAATCCCGGGATATTTTTGCACATCCCGGGAATTCCCGGGATGAAATTAAGTACAAAAATAGGGGCAAATTTGACTGTAGGATGGTTGTGGACTTGTGGTTCTATTTATATTTATATACAGGGTGTGGAATGTTTTGTGTGTGTGTGAAGGAAGGACTTACTGTTTAGGTATTCTCTTTAATATTATAAAGCAGCCACGGCACTCCCGTTACCCGTAACACAGCTCGTATAATGAACACCATGTCTGCATATTCCACGTTGCTGTATGTATACGACATTGAAATGAGCGTGACAACTTAACAAAATTACAAGAAAAACAGCGCACTTTCCCTCCTCGCGTGAGTGACCGACCAGTGACGGTTGACAGTAAACTGTCTGTCTGTCTGCCTGCCCGCACAGCTGATCGCTGTTGCCATAGTTCCCAACGCTTTAGCTACTGGTTGCTGCGATGGTACATAACGGTTTTTTTATGTTGGACATGTAATGTGACTAATGTCTAACTATCATCTTTGGGTAATGACATACCAAAAAGAGTAAGAAAAATAACATATTTTAGGATAGATAATAACGTTGTAAATAATAACATTTAATTCATGTTATAAATAAAGAATGTTTACTACATTTTCTGTCATTAAGTACTCTCTTCATTTCAATGGAAACAAATGTATTTTTCTATCATCGATAATGAACTATAATTTACATTGTCATTCGCATTGGAATTCGGAAGCAGAACAAAAATAAAGCAGTAAAGGAAGCAGTTAGCTCTTATTCTTGTTCCTTTTACTTTGTCGAGGAACAAAGTGTTTGCTGGAAATTTGGAATTAAACATTAAGTGGAATTAGTCAGACAGTCAATCTACAGTAATACTTCTGCATATCTATTAATGTTAAGCACATCAAAAACCTGAAAGGGAGACTAGGAATAATGTGCAATTTTAGACAATTGAAAATCCCGGGAATTCACGGGATTCCGGGATTAGAGCTAATTTTATCCCGGAATCCAGGACAAAGAACAAGGTTCAAAACGACAATTCCTAGTTATGTGTAGTGATTGGATGGTGTAATTGAGCTATTTTGTTTTTAATACTACTGAAATTAATTGTTAATAGTGGGAGGGAAGTGTGGCTATGACGCGGGGGATGTGGAAGTAAAGAGCTCGGCGAAGATGGTGATGATGGAGGAGAAGAAATGGGAGAGAGTGAAGAAGTGGAGGAGGAGGTGGAGCCGGAGGCGATGAGCAAAGGAGGAAAAGGAAGCAGGGACCAGGGAAAGTGGAAGAGTAGGATTGGGGGAGGTGATACGGCAGACCTGGGTGTGTTAGTAACGGAAGGGAGAGCCTGTCAGCCTTAAACACACACTTCCTGGCCTCGAACACAAACTCACAGGCTTCAATAAGTGTGCAAAATTAGTGTTCACCCATAAACACACACACTTACATTCTTCAAACACACACTTACATGCCTTAAAAAGTGTGTTAAGTCTTTTCAGTCATATATACACACTTTCTGGCCTCAAACACACACTTACAGGCTTCATCAAGTGTGCAGTCAGTGCTCAGCCTTAAACACACACTTCCAGGCATCAAGCACACACTTACATGCCTTAAAAAGTGTGTTAAGTCTTTTCAGTCATATATACACACTTTCTGGCCTCAAACACACACTTACAGGCTTCAGTAAGTGTGCAGTCAGTGCTCAGCCATAAACACACTTCCAGGCATCAAGCACACACTTACATGCCTTAAAAAGTGTGTTAAGTCTTTTCAGTCATATATACACACTTTCTGGCCTCAAACACACACTTACAGGCTTCATCAAGTGTGCAGTCAGTGCTCAGCCATAAACACACTTCCAGGCATCAAGCACACACTTACATGCCTTAAAAAGTGTGTTATGCCAGTTTCCAGCCTTAAATATACACTTCCAGACCTGAAACACATACTAATAGGCTTTGATAAGTGTGCAGTCAGTGTTCAGCCATAAACACACACTTACACTCTTCAAACACACACATATACGCCTTAAAAAGTGTATTAAATCTGTTTTCAGTCATAAATACACACTTGGGCCTCAAACACATACTAATAGGTTTTAATAAGTTTGCTAAGTCAGTGTTCAGTCACCAATACACAGTTACAGGCCTTAACCCGGCAGCTGGGGGGGATCATGTTTCTTAAGGCCCCTCTAAGGGAATCAATGAGAAAAAATCATCACTCACGCAAACCATTTCATAATACATATCAACGCATTTGTGATCAGTTTATGCATCATCTATTTTGAGGGGTTTATATTATGGCAAAAGATTGGCCTGTCGCTGGTACGTGGTAAAGCCACAAATTTGGCCCGTCGCTGGTACGTGGTAAAGCCACAAATTTGGCCCGTCGCTGGTACATGGTAAACCCACAAATTTGGCCCGTCGCTGGTACATGGTAAAGCCACAAATTTGGCCCGTCACTGGTACGTGGTAAAGCCACAAATTTGGCCCGTCGCTGGTACGTGGTAAAGCCACAAATTTGGCTTTCGCTGGTACGTGGTAAAGCCACAAATTTGGCCCGTCACTGGTACGTGGTAAAGCCACAAATTTGGCCCGTCGCTGGTACGTGGTAAAGCCACAAATTTGGCTTTCGCTGGTACGTGGTAAAGCCACAAATTTGGCCCGTCGCTGGTACGTGGTAAAGCCACAAATTTGGCTTTCGCTGGTACGTGGTAAAGCCACAAATTTGGCTTTCGCTGGTACGTGGTAAAGCCACAAATTTGGCCCGTCGCTGGTACGTGGTAAAGCCACAAATTTGGCTTTCGCTGGTACGTGGTAAAGCCACAAATTTGGCCCGTCACTGGTACATGGTAAAGCCACAAATTTGGCTTTCGCTAGTACGTGGTAAAGCCACAAATTTGGCCCGTCGCTGGTACATGGTAAAGCCACAAATTTGGCCCGTCGCTGGTACGTGGTAAAGCCACAAATTTGGCCCGTCGCTGGAACGTGGTAAAGCCACAAATCTGGCCCGTCGCTGTCACCGGATTAATAAGTGTGTTAAGTCAGTGTTCAGCTTTATACAAACACTAGTAGGCTTCTAAAACACACTTATAAGCTTTAATAAGTGCACTGAGTCAGTTTCCAGTCATCAGCACACACTTCCAGGGTAGAAAAATCATTATTTTTATATACAGATTGTCCATCTTCTTGTTGTTCTCTTCAAGTTGTTTTCCTGGCTTACCCAAGCATTGTAGACATGACATTGTATAATAACATTTGTTAGCCCTGATGAACCCTACAACATGGCATTATAGTTTTTTTTTTTTCCGTCTTGGCCTGTGGCGCCGGTAGGCCTTCATAGTAGGGCCTGATGGTCAGCCCCAGCCCGTTGTGGTGCAGGCAAGTGTTTATAGTGGCGCCATCTTTACTATTCAGCAGTTTCCATTTTAGACCCCTAGTTGCATAATGTAAATTGTTGGGGTTGTGTTGGAAGGTCATGCGACGGCGACCTAGCACAGTTTTTGTGCTGTTAACACTTGATAAGAAAAAAATGATTTATTTGATTTAAATCAATTTTTTTATTCAAATATTTTTTTATTCAAATGACTTTTTTTCTTAAATAATTTTTTTGTTGCTTATTGTTTTACTTTTGTGAGTACATTTTTTTGTGATAAACTTTGGCAGTGCCAAGTGAAGGCACGGCTCAGTGTGTCACCTTGGCCAGGGTGAGTTGTCACGGGGAAGTCACAAGTGGACAACCCTGACAGATGACTCAGCCCAGGCAAGTTAAGGCAGCCAGCACAGAGCAACAGAGGAGGGACTGCAATCACCATGGGGTCAAATTTGTATCCTAATAATGAGACAGTAGACTCAGTCGTGTTCCTGTGCTTTCAAAAAGCAATTAAATAGACTCAGTCGTGTTCCTGTGCTTTCAAAAAGCAATTATGTTCATTAAAATTCATAACTACATTTATTGTAGTTATCAACAACAAGACATATTCTTTCCAGGCAAGTTGGTGGTCAGGGCCACACACCCACACCCTCCTGGTGCCTCTGCTGCCGCGCCGGTGAGTACTCCACCCGGTCTTGTTCTGTACCTTTGTTGTGCTCGTGTGTAAGGAAGTTTGCAAGACACTCAAAACTGACCTCTCTTTTGGCCACTCTTTACTTTTATCTGTTGTGGGAGCGGTGAGTAGCGGGCTTTTTTTCTACACTTTTTGTTGCCCTTGAGTCGTCTTCTTGTAAAAAAAAATAATAAAAAAATACATGAGTGACACAAGGTTATGCTGATGCTTAACAAGGATCTAAAATGTAGGCCAAGACGTGGGTTTGCTTAACAAGGATCTAAAATGTAGGCCAAGACGTGGGTTTGCTTAACAAGGAGCTAAAATGTAGGCCAAGACGTGGGTTTGCTTAACAAGGATCTAAAATGTAGGCCAAGACGTGGGTTTGCTTAACAAGGATCTAAAATGTAGGCCATGACGTGGGTTTGCTTAACAAGGAGCTAAAATGTAGGCCAAGACGTGGGTTTGCTTAACAAGGATCTAAAATGTAGGCCAAGACGTGGGTTTGCTTAACAAGGATCTAAAATGTAGGCCATGACGTGGGTTTGCTTAACAAGGAGCTAAAATGTAGGCCATGACGTGGGTTTGCTTAACAAGGATCTAAAATGTAGGCCAAGACGTGGGTTTGCTTAACAAGGATCTAAAATGTAGGCCAAGACGTGGGTTTGCTTAACAAGGATCTAAAATGTAGGCCATGACGTGGGTTTGCTTAACAAGGAGCTAAAATGTAGGCCAAGACTTGTTTCCTTTCAGCCTGTCTTCTGGCCACTCGTCTCTTTCTTGTACAGGAGCAGTGGTGAGCAGGCTTTTTTATTTATTTATTTCCACCCTTGAGCTGCCTCCCTCACTGTAAAAAAAGAAACGCGCAAGACGGGATGAGTGGTGGAATCGCTATGCTAAAGTTGTGCTCCAGAAAATACTACTGCCTTATCATTCTACACTGTAGAGTGATAAGGCAAATAGGGAGTTGTAATAGGCAGGGTGGGAGACAGCATCAGTGTAAGTGTGTAGAGTGATAAGGCAAATAGGGAGTTGTAATAGGCAGGGTGGGAGACAGTATCAGTGTGAGTGTGTAGAGTGATAAGGCAAATAGGGAGTTGTAATAGGCAGGGTGGGAGACAGCATCAGTGTGAGTGTGTAGGGTGGTGACTCTTTGCCACTCCCTTCCCACTGATCTCCCGGAAGTACATTAGGAAATACATCAACGCCTCGAGCCCTTTCAACCTCTCCTAGGCGTGCGTCTCTTATGGTATCTCGGAAACGCGGACCCCCAGTTTGTACGCTTTGGCTAACCTCTCTCTGCTGTCTCTCGCGTGCTGGTTTTTCTTCCCTTTGATTTTCTTGGAAGGAAAAGAAAACAACAAAAAATATCAGCTTCCATAAAACAGTGTGATTAGCCGCTCTTCCGTAAAACAAGATGGGGAGAAGTATTAGGTACGCACGCGAGATAACGAAAACAAAAAATAACAAAAGAACAAAACAAGAAATAACAAATAGAATAAGAAAACAAAACAGAACAAAAAAAACAATAAATAACATAACAACACAACAAGATAAATAATAACAAAAATAAAAAATAAGAAAATAGCAAAACAAAAAGTATAAAAATAGGGAAGGTACAATCAACGTGCAACAACAACAACAACAAAAACAAACAAAAAAAAAAAAAAAAAAAACTGAGAAATGAAATGAATTGAGATAAATAACAAAAAAGAAAGAGAGAGAGAGAGAGAGAGAGAGAGAGAGAGAGAGAGAGAGAGAGAGAGAGAGAGAGAGAGAGAGAGAGAGAGAGAGAGAGAGAGAGAGAGAGAGAGAGAGAGAGAGAGAGAGAGAGAGAGAGAGAGAGAGAGAGAGAGAGAGAGAATCAGAATCAGAATCAGAATGCTTTATTCCATTAAAGTACAATGTACAATGGCTTTTCTCTTAATTACTAAATACTTTACATGTAATATAGATATCATATATAAGACTTTCTTTAACTAATCTTTTATCTTAATTACTAAATATTTACATGGGATATCATATATAGGAACTTGCTAGATATAATACATATGTACTAGATAAGCGTATATTATGTCCTTCACGCGTTCTTTAGCAAAAGCCTCCTTGAAGAGCGTGAATAATTAGGGCTTTCTTGAAGCTCGTGAGTGACGGGAGTTCTTTTATATTAGGGGGGAGCTTGTTCCATGCTCTTGGTCCACTTACTAATAGTGACCGCGCACCATTGTCTGTTCTCACTCTTGGGATAAATAGGTCTCCGTTTTGTCTCGTTACAAGTTCGTTAATTTGTGTTACATATGGTAAGTTTAGTAGCCACTCAGGATAATATTTATGGGTCACTTTATACACCATTATGCACTGATCGAATTTCACTTTTTCTTTCATCTTTATCCACTTTAGTTCTTGTAACACAGGAGTAGCACGGTCGCGTCTTTTGGTCTTTTAGTTTGGATATCGTTAGAATTACAGTCTCAACATCAACTGGTTTAGGTCTGAAGAAGTTATTTGTGTCTAAGTTATCAATAGTGTCATGAGTTACTCATACGTTGTCTGAGTTAGTATTATTGTTAGTAGAGTCATTTTTGCACCTCTCAAAAGTTTCTCTTCCTACGTTAGCGAAGTAGTTGTTAAAATCCTCCGCCTTGTCATTAATATCTTCGTTAGTGATGATGTTGTTATTAGGTTTATTGTTAGGCACTATACCTCTAATGTTACTCCACATTTGTGACGAGTTGCCTTTACTTTGGCGGAATTTATCATGATAGTATGTCTTTTTTGCTTTGTGGAGCTTATCCTTAACGCGTTTCTTTTCTTCTTTATATTTGTTGTAAAGTTGTGTGTTGTGTCGATCTAATTTTAGCTGGCCTTGTAAGCTATCCCTGTACTTCATGTTATCTCTTACTTCTTTGTCAATCCAGGGAGCAGGTGGTCTATTTATATATTTAGTCGTCATTGGGGCAACTTGATCTAGGCAAGAATTGAATATTGTGTTAAGTATATTCACCTGTTCGTCAATGTCATCAGTTAACGTGATACTATTTAAGCAGTCTGAGCTGGTTAGCAATGCTTCACAAAAGTTATCTTTATTGTATGTAGCCATGCTTCTGAAAGTTTTCTTTATTTTTGTTCGTTTGGGTTTGCTAATGTCGAATTTTGAGATAATCATGTCGTGATCTGCGATAGTACTGGGAAGGCAATCAGAGGTAACAATACTTTCTTTTTTGTTTGTGATTAGGACATCAAGTAGTGTGTCAGACTGGGGGGTGACACGTGTTGGTTTACTTATTACTTGGAATAAACCGCAAGCTTCAATTATTTTCTGCAGGTTGCTGTTGTTAACTAGAAGGTTATCGTTAAGATCGCCGAACACATACATGGGTTTCTTTCTTAGGTTAACGTGCTTGAAGACTTCCATTAGATAATCATATGAGGTAGCGGGGGCTTTGGGATGTCTGTATAAGCATCCTACAATGATTGATGGTAGTTTTCTGCTTTGAACTGTGATCCATATGTTTTCGATTCCAGTACAGGGTTCAACATCTGGTGTAATGATCTTGGAGCTTAGATTATCCTTAACATAAAGACACACTCCACCTCCGCGGCCCTTATCGTGTCGAAATAAATTGTAACCTGGTATTATTATTAGTGAGTCAGGTGTTTGTTGATGAAGCCAAGTCTCACTAACACAGAGAATGTCAATATCACGGTCATATAATAGTAATTTTATTTCCTCGAAGCTAGATAGAAGAGACTGGGCATTGATGTGTTCTATGGAGAGACCGTCCTTAGCTTTACTATAATGTTCAACGGCAACGTCTTCTTCGCCAATGACCTATCCTCTGTAGAAGTTACATAGTCTAGTTTTGTGGCCTAATTGGTAACATGTTGTGCACCGTATTTTATGGTCAAACCTGCATGTGTTTTGCGTGTGGTTTGTTTCCCCACAGTTGTAGCACGCTCCTCTTCTGCGTGGCCATGGTTGCGGTGGTGGTGACGGTGTGGAGCTCTGGGTGTGGGGGTGGGGGTGGCTTCTAGTCCATCCATGGGAGAGATGCTGTTGAGAGTTGTCATATCGGAGGTGGGAGGTCGGGTAGTGAGGGTTAGTGCCCCTCCTATCGTCAGGTGTGGGACCAGGTGTTGTCAGGTTACTGTCCCGCCTTCCGTGACCCCCATGAGGGTAGGGGTGGGGGTGGCGCGGAGGATTAAGGTCACTGTTCCACCTTCCGTGGTTCCCAGCAGGGTGAGGATGGGGGTGGCGAGAAGGATTAGAGTGGTGGGCCTGGGCGGATGGGGGTGCGTAGGTGCGCCGCCCCGCCCTTCTCCATCCGTCGCTGTCCACCTGGTGTGCTGGTGAGGTGGGGGTGGGGTGGTGGCCAGGTGTCCTCTGTGTTTGCTTGTTAGGATGTTTGTGGAGGTAGTGTGACTGGAGATGTTTTTTGAGATTTTCCTTGTTCATGTGTCCCTGGAGAGGCGTACACTGGCCAGCCATGGCACGAAGTAGTCTTGTGGCCCCTAGTCTGATAAGCATGGATCCTTGGTGCTGGCCATAAGCGTAGTAGCAATCCTCATCAATGTTACCATCCCCCAGCCTGAATAGCGGGTCAGGGTTTATAATGGGTATTTCATTTTCATTACCCCATTTTTGTAGGTGTTCATTGAAGTCATTTATTTTGGCCTGCAATGTATCACTCTGCAGGCTTGGCACCAGCTGACTGACATAGATGTCCATGTTTTCGTTTTTCGTTTTTAGTTCACTGATCAAGGCTCCGAGGTTATCCAGGGCTACTGTGTACTCGGATCTTTCCAGAATGTCAAAAAGCCCAGCGTAGATTATGCAATTGGCGGGAGACCATGAGAGTATTTCTTTCACCCAGCTGCACATGAGAACATAGTTTGCCACCCCTAATTTTCTCACACTCCAGCTGTCTGATAAATCGGATACCTTGATGTTGCTGAGATTGACGTCACCAAGAATTAGATATTTTTCACTGGAGAGTCATGATTAGGCTGTGTTGTCTGGTGCACATCACTTGTATTACCACTTGCCTGTGTTTTCACTCGCTTTTTCCTCCAGATCACTGATACGGTGGCTTAGGCTAGTTAGGCTCACCGTATTTCTGACATCAGTATTAACGTCACTATGACCTCCTCTACTTATGATCCTTTCAAGTTTAGTTAGGCGTTCATCCAAATGATGGAAACAGGTGTTCATTTTCTTTATTTCCTCGTATGAGTGTTCGATTTCGTTGTTCATACTTTGAAGCATTCCGTACAGTTTATGTATTTCACACTCCAGTTTCTTGTGATTCACTGTAGGTTCTTGAGGGTCATTACTTGAGTTTGAGTTACTGCCGTGTGGGAGAACATTGTCACGATCACTGCCCTGAGATGCTACACTTTCACTTTCGCTGTTGAGAGATGCAGGACTTTTGTCACGATCACTGCCCTGAGATGCTACACTTTCACTTTCGCTGTTGAGAGATGCAGGACTTTTGTCACGATCACTGCTCTGAGATGCTGCACAGACGGGTTCACTACTGGGGTACCCAGCACGTTCACTTTCACTTTCGCTGTTGAGAGATGCAGGACTTTTGTCACGATCACTGCTCTGAGATGCTGCACAGATGGATTCACTACTGGGGTACCCAGCACGTTCACTTTCACTTTCGCTGTTGAGAGATGCAGGACTTTTGTCACGATCACTGCTCTGAGATGCTGCACAGATGGATTCACTACTGGGGTACCCAGCACGTTCACTTTCACTTTCGCTGTTGAGAGATGCAGGACTTATGTCTCGATCACTGCTCTGAGATGCTGCACAGATGGGTTCACTACGGGGGTACACAGCACGTTCACTTTCACTTTCGCTGTTGAGAGATGCTGGACTTCCGCGTTCACAAGAATGATTGTTAACACTACAGCGTTTGTTGGTTGTCGATGTGCTGCACGGTGAAGGAGCTCCGTCGCTGTGGTTTGCCATTATCATTTCCACGAGCTGATCTTTGTTGGCCCACACATTTGTTAGTCCTATATTGCGGCAGTGTTTCTGCAGTTGCACTTTGGTGAGGTTGTGAAGGTATTCTGTGGTAGGATTTGCCATGGAAGGTTCATTCTTGTTTTCCACACGTGTTGTCTCGAGTGCAGAGGTAGACGAATCCATGTTGCTTGCTGATGATGGTATTAGAGATGATGGTATTGCAGTATGCGTCCTTATTAAACACTGACACGTATGTAGTCGCGTTGCTCTAGTGTGTTATCCCTGAGTAGTGAGGTTTGAGGGATTTGGAGCACATGTCCGCAGCTGGCTAGTGGCGCGGAGCGACCAGTACCTCTCCCTAGGGCGGTCAGAGAGAGAGAGAGAGAGGAAAACAAAGAGATAATCAGAAAATGGAGGAGGAGGAGGAGGAGACAGAGGAGGAGGAGGAGACAGAGGAGGAGGAGGAGGAGGAGACAGAGGAGGAGGAGGAGGAGGAGACAGAGGAGAAGGAGGAGGAGGAGGCTACACATATTTGACAAGCCTTTTGTGGGAGTTTTGGGCTTTTCCAGGAGTAGTTTTATGAGCCTGGTGGCAGTTTGACCCTTCCTCTGTACTATGAACCCCCCAAAAACGCTCATTAGAACCCGTCTGATCCCTCTTTGACCTTTAGAAATAGCTGATGTGAAAACCGAAAGAGTCTTATAAAATCAACCATTGTTATCAGTGCCCTGCTGATGTGAGAACCGAAAAAATCTTATAGAACCAACCTATGTTTTTTTTTTTTTTACAACAAAGGAGGCAGCTCAAGGGCACACAAAAAAAGGAAACAATAATAAAAAAAAAGCCCGCTACTCGCTGCTCCTAAAAAAGAAACAAAAGAGGTGGCCGAAAGGAAGATCAAATACGGGAGGAGAGGTGTCCTGATACCCTCCTCTTGAAAGAGTTCAAGTCGTAGGCAGGAGGAAATACAGATGAAGGAAGATTGTTCCAGAGTTTACCAGCGTGAGGGATGAAAGAGTGAAGATGCTGGTTAACTCTTGCATAAGGGGTTTGGACAGTATAGGGATGAGCATGAGTAGAAAGTCGAGTGCAGCGGGGCCGCGGGAGGGGGGGAGGCATGCAGTTAGCAAGTTCAGAAGAGCAGTCAGCGTGGAAATATCGATAGAAGATAGAAAGAGAGGCAACATTGCGGCGGAATTTAAGAGGTAGAAGACTATCAGTATGAGGAGGAGAGCTGATGAGACGAAGAGCCTTAGCCTCCACTCTGTCCAGAAGAGCTGTGTGAGTGGAGCCCCCCCACACATGAGATGCATACTCCATACGAGGGCGGACAAGGCCCCTGTATATGGACAGCAACTGTGCAGGGAGAAGAACTGGCGGAGACGGTACAGAACGCCCAGCCTCAAGGAAGCTGATTTAGTAAGAGATGAGATATGAAGTTCCTGTTGAGATTTTGAGTTAAGGATAGACCGAGGATGTTTAGTGTTGAGGAAGGTGATAGCTGGGTGTTGTCAAAGAATAGGGGATAGTTGTTTGGAAGATTGTGTCGAGTGGATAGGTGGAGAAACTGTGTTTTTGAGGCGTTGAAGGACACCAGGTTCTTCTTGCCCCAATCGGAAATAATAGTAAGGTCTGAGGCTAAGCGTTCTGCAGCCTCCAGCCTTGAGTCGTTAAGTTCCTGAAGGGTGGGTCTTCTATTAAAAGAAGTTGAGTAATGCAGAGTGGAATCATCGGCGTAGGAATGGATAGGACAGTTCGTTTTGGAAAGAAGATCATCAATGAACAACAGAACAAGAGTGGAGATAGGACAGAACCCTGTGGGACACCACTGTTAATAGATTTAGGGGAAGAACAGTGACCGTCTACCACGGCAGAAATAGAATGGTCAGAAAGGAAACTGGAGATAAAGGTACAGAGAGAAGGATAGAAACCGTAGGAGGGTAGTTTAGAAAGCAAAGATTTGTGCCAGACCCTATCAAAAGCTTTTGATATGTCCAGCGCAATAGCAAAAGTTTCACCGAAACGGCTAAGAGAGGATGACCAAGAGTCAGTTAAGAAGGCTAGGAGATCACCAGTAGAACGACTGGCGATCAGATAGAAGGTCAGAAGTGGAAAGGTGCTTTTGAATCTTCCGGTTAAGGATTGATTCAAAAGCTTTAGATAGACAAGAAAGTAAAGCTATAGGACGGTAGTTTGAGGGATTGGAGCGGTCACCCTTCTTAGGCACAGGCTGTATGAAGGCATACTTCCAGCAAGAAGGAAAGGTAGATGTTGACAGGCAGAGGCGAAAGAGTTTGACCAGGCAGGGTGACAGCACGGAGGCACAGTTTTTAAGGACAATAGGAGGGACTCCATCAGGTCCATAAGCCTTCTGAGGATTGAGGCCAGAGAGGGCATAGAAAACATCATTTTGAAGAATCTTTATAACTGGCATAAAGGAGTCAGAGGGGGGATGAGTAGGAGGAATATGCCCAGAATCGTCCAGAGTGGAGTTTTTAGAAAAAGTTTGAGAGAAGAGTTCAGCCTTAGAGATAGATGAGACGGCAGTGTTGCCGTCAGGATTGAGGAGTGGAGGGAAAGATGAAGAAGTGAAGTTGGAGGAGATGTTTTTGGCTAGATGCCAGAAGTCACGGGAAGAGTTAGAGAAAGCAAGGTTTTGACATTTTCTATTAATGAAAGAATTTTTGGTTGGTCGGAGAATAGATTTGGCACGATTTCGGGCAGAAATGTAAAGTTCATAATTAGCATTAGTTTGAAGGCTCTGGTACCTCTTGTGAGCTACCTCTCTATCATTGACAGCACGAGAACAAGCGTGATTAAACCAAGGCTTTTTAGCGTGAGGAGTAGAGAAAGAACGAGGAATGTATGCCTCCATTCCAAAGACAATCACCTCTGTGATGCGCTGAGCACACACAGAGGGGTCTCTATCCTGGAAGCAATAATCATTCCACGGGAAATCGGAAAAGTACATCCTCAGGTCGTCCCACCGAGCTGAAGCAAAATGCCAGAAGCATCGCCTCTTCGGTGGGTCCAGAGGGTGTACAGGAGCGATGGGACAGGATGCAGAAATAAGATTGTGATCGGAGGAGCCCAACGGAGAGAACAGTTTGACAGAATAAGCAGAAGGGTTTGAGGTAAGGAAGAGGTCTAGAATGTTGGGCCGATCTCCAAGACGGTCGGGAATACGTGTAGGGTGCTGGACCAACTGCTCTAGGTCGTTGAGGATAGCAAAGTTGTAGGCTTGTTCACCAGGATGGTCAGTGAAAGAGGATGAAAGCCAAAGCTGGTGGTGAACATTGAAATCTCCTAGGATGGAGATTTCAGCGAAGGGAGAGTGGGTCAAGATGTGCTCCACTTTAGAATTCAAATAGTCAAAGAATTTTACATAGTTGGTTGAGTTAGGTGAGAGATAAACAGCACAGATGTATTTAGTAATAGAATGACAATGAAGTCTTAGCCAGATGGTGGAAAATTCAGAAGAATCAAGGTTGTGGGCACGAGAGCAAGTGATGTCGTTGCGCACGTAGGCGCAACATTCAGCTTTGGATTTAAATTTAGGATAGAGATAGTAGGAGGGAACAGAGTAGAGATTGTTGTCGGTAGCCTCAGAAACCTGTGTTTCGGTAAGGAAGAGAAGGTGAGGTTTAGAGGAGGAGAGATGATGTTCCACAGAATGAAAATTAGAGCGAAGACCGCGAATGTTGCAGAAATTGAGAAGAAAGAGGTTCGAGGAGTTATCAAGACACCTCTCGGGTCGGCAGCCAGAAGGGGAGTCCTCCCTGGGGGAATTTGTGGTCCCCCCCCCAGGCGGGGACTCCGAGGCTTGGTGTATGTGCGCCATTTTGAAATTTTAATTTTGGGAAAAGGTGTATATGTTGTGTGAATGTAGTGTGGTGTGGATAAAGAGAGGATCTGTCTTTAGAGAGCGTGCTGAACTACTCTCCGGTGTTGGTGAGACAATAGGGAAACGGTTAGTGAGGACATGGGAAGCGTCTTTGGAGGGCTTCAGCTCCCTTCTCACCTCCCATATATACCTCACCGGGAGTGGCTTGCGCCCGTTCGGTAGGTGTCTTCCTACCTACTCCAGCTGTTACCAGTGCCCTGCTGATGTGAGAACCGAAAAAGTCTTATAAAACCGACCTTTGTTATCAGTGCCCTGCTGATGTGAGAACCGAAAAAGTCTTACAAAACCAACTTTTGTTATCAGTGCCCTGCTGATGTGAGAACCGAAAAAGTCTTATAAAACCGATCTTTGTTATCAGTGCCCTGCTGATGTGAGAACCGAAAAAGTCTTATAAAACCGACCTTTGTTATCAGTGCCCTGCTGATGTGAGAACCGAAAAAGTCTTATAAAACCGACCTTTGTTATCAGTGCCCTGCCCCCTTTTTTTTTTTTCAACAGTAAAGGAAACAACTCAAGGGCAAAAAAAAGAGAAAACAATAATGAAAAAAAAAAAGCCCGCCAATTACTGATCCTATTAAAAGAGTTAAGAGGAGTGGCCAAAAGAGAGGTCAGTTTCAAGAGGAGAGGTGTCTGGATACTCTCCTCTTGAAAAGTAAGGAATCACTGATGGAAAATAAATATGGTTGAGTCAGTATCCAAAATATCTCTTGACACCACAGACCACGTCTATAAGTCTGGAAGCTTTCATTTTATATCATTCAAGTGTGATTTACAAGTCAAGTGGCTGAGAGGGAGGTAAAGAAACACGGGAAATAGTCCTTTGCCGTTTCTTGAAGGCTGTTGCAATATTGGCGTCATATCATGTAATACATATAGATAGATATCATATTTGTCCCATCATATTCAAATTCATCTTCACACAGCATAACACATTCATAGTCACATCATGTAATATGTTTTTCATCGTGTTCATGTCATGTCATATCCCACACCCCAGTCATAGGGTGGTATTCACATTCATTCCTTACTCACATCATATCACCCAATCTTATTCTTATTCATATAATTTATTCATATCTTTTCCATCTATCTTCATATCCATGTTACATGTTTATATTCATAGTTATATATGTTATTCGTATCCATATCCACATCATATATTCATGGCATATTTAAAAAATCACGTCATATTCATATTATGTTCTTAATTAATTAATCATACCATATACATATTCATGTCACATAGTCACATCCCTGTCATAGGGCATCATACTCATATATTCACATCAAAGAATATTCACATATAATACATATGTCATACAGGCTATTATATAAACTATATCATTGGCTGTTATAATGCCGACCAAACCCTCATCTTCCTTTATTTAATACACCCGTCATGGATTTAAACCCACTGGCTGTACTAACCGTGGCTACTTGGTCTTTTCTTCTTCTTCTTATTATTATTATTATCTTCCCTTCTCGCCATCATTCTCAGCACGCGTCAGCCCCTCATCGTCCCCATGGCCGCGTACACACGTGTCAATCTGTTTCGTGTCCCCTCCAGTCCCCGCCTAACGTTTTGAACCAGCAAGGCAAGCAACGTCGTTATAAATCTCCCCCTTCTCCTCCTCCTCGCCCCTCCCGTATTCTTCTTCTTCTTCTTCTTCTTCTTCTTCTTCTTCTTCTTCTTCTTCTTCTTCTTCTTCTTCTTCTTCTTCTTCTTCTTCTTCTTCTTCTTCTTCTTCTTCTTCTTCTTCTTCTTCTTCTTCTTCTTCTTCTTCTTCTTCTTCTTCTTCTTCTTCTTCTTCTTCTTCTTCTTCTTCTTCTTCTTCTTCTTCTTCTTCTTCTTCTTTCTCTCTTCCCTTCCTTCCTTCCTTCAAACGATGCAGCAATCTGCCAATCAATGGGGGCATGCGCCGGGGGTGCGTTGCCACGCCCACCCCACAGATATCGGCAGGAGTTATTTTTCGAAGACCCGTCCGCCACTGGAACAGCTTTCCAGCAGAAGTTGTTTGCTCGAAAGCGATAATTTCCTTCCAAGATCGCACTGGTCGTCACTTTGCTGCGTCAGGGGCGAGCTCGAAGTGCCCGCGCGTGCGTACAAAAGTGCTTCAGTCTGTGGCGCAGGTCTCTCAATTGGCTGACGAGCTGATTCACATGTCGCTAAAGCAGGCAGCCTCGTGATGAACCAGCAGGCTTTTTGTTGCCTGCCCTCCCATGTTTTCACGCTTGCTCCTCATCTTCCTCCTCCTCTTCTATTTCCTTCTTCCTCACCGCGGCTTCCTCACGTTTTCAAAGGGCTCGTACAGGCTGTTCTCGACCACCTCGGTCCTGCGGGTGTTGTCCAAGGGCTCGTACAGGCTGTTCTCGACCACCTCGGTCCTGCGGGTGTTGTCCAAGGTCTCGTACAGGCTGTTCTCGACCACCTCGGTCCTGCGGGTGTTGTCCAAGGGCTCGTACAGGCTGTTCTCGACCACCTCGGTCCTGCGGGTGTTGTCCAAGGGCTCGTACAGGCTGTTCTCGACCACCTCGGTCCTGCGGGTGTTGTCCAAGGGCTCGTACAGGCTGTTCTCGACCACCTCGGTCCTGCGGGTGTTGTCCAAGGGCTCGTACAGGCTGTTCTCGACCACCTCGGTCCTGCGGGTGTTGTCCAAGGGCTCGTACAGGCTGTTCTCGACCACCTCGGTCCAGCGTGTGTTGTCCAAGGTCTCGTACAGGCTGTTCTCGACCACCTCGGTCCGGCGTGTGTTGTCCATCGGCTCGTACAGGCTGTTCTCGACCACCTCGGTCCTGCGGGTGTTGTCCAAGGGCTCGTACAGGCTGTTCTCGACCACCTCGGTCCCGCGAATGTTCTCCACGGTCTCGTACAGGCTGTTCTCGACCACCTCGGTCTCGCCTTGGAATCGCATCCTCACATCTGCGGGTGTGTCGAGGACATGCTGGGACCGATAACAGAAGGTACTACTG
>NW_026110341.1:255000-300000 GCF_024679095.1 Eriocheir sinensis | reverse complement strand
TAATTTTCCTACAGTTTCCAGATCTGGGACAGGATGTTTCGTGCGTGACTCGCTGTGTACTACGTCACGCCTCGACACAACTTACTCCGGGCTCAAAGTACGACTATTACTCAGCGCCACAGAGAACATCAACCGGGAGCTCACGGGTGACTTTCTCTGTTCAAGGTGCAGAAGCTGAGTAAAACTATCACGAGGATCACTCAACAGTCCATGCTGGAAAGTCTCAGCATCTTCCAATAGAGGCTTTTCAAACAGGCGAACTAAGGCGCCGAGACGCTTGAAAATGCGGCTCTTTGTCTCCCTTGCAGCCGACGGAAGGAAGGGAAATGATCAGAGAAGAATGGACACGAAAGGAAGGGAAATGATCAGAGAAGGATGGACACGAAAGGAAGGGAAATGATCAGAGAAGGATGGACACGAAAGGGAAGAAAGAATAAAAGGAATACAACGGAAAAAAAAGAAGAACAAGGGACGAAGAACAACAACAATAAAAAGATTAAATTAAAGAAGAAGAATAAAAGGTTAACAAAAGAAGGGAAAAAATAGAAAAGAGAAGAGAGAGAGAGAGAGAGAGAGAGAGAGAGAGAGAGAGAGAGAGAGAGAGAGAGAGAGAGAGAGAGAGAGAGAGAGAGAGAGAGAGAGAGAGAGAGAGAGAGAAAGGAAGTCTGAGTCTGAGTGTATGTGATACGAAGTTATGACTCTCCCTCCTCCACCTCCTCCTCCTCCTCCTCCTCCTCCTCCTGCTCCTCCTCCTCCTCTTCCTTCTCCTCCTGCTCCACCTCCTCCTCTTCCTTCTCCTCCTGCTTCTCCTCCTCCTCTTCCTTCTCTCTCTATCTCTCTCTCTCTCTCTCTCTCTCTCTCTCTCTCTCTCTCTCTCTCTCTCTCTCTCTCCAGCCTTTTCCGTCTTCATATAATTAATGACCCGTCTTATTCCCTTATGCTTTCGTTCAGTAAGTTTGTTGATCGTGTTTCTTTATTTGTTTATTTTTTCTCTTCTCTCGTTTGTGTGTCCCATATTTTTGTGCCTCAGTGGTCAGTTTGTCTTCGTCCAGGTTGCATCAGCAGGTATCATTCATAAACTCCCTTTCGGTTTTCCCATGACTAATTTCACGTCCCAATCCCTTTAATCTTCGTTCGGTTAATCTGCTTCAGTGTGTATTCGTGAACTCCCTTTCGGTTCGCTTATGATTAATTTCACGTCCCATTCCCTTTAATCTTCGTTCGGTTAATCTGCTTCAGTCTCTTCGTGAACTCCCTTTCGGTTCTCTTATGATTAGTTTCACGTCCCAATCCCTTTAATCTTCGTTCGGTTAATCTGCTTCAGTCTCTTCGTGAACTCCCTTTCGGTTCTCTTATGATTAATTTCACGTCCCATTCCCTTTAATCTTCGTTCGGTTAATCTGCTTCAGTCTCTTCGTAAACTCCCTTTCGGTTCTCTTATGATTAATTTTACGTCCCAATCCCTTTAATCTTCGTTCGGTTAATCTGCTTCAGTCTCTTCGTAAACTCCCTTTCGGCTCTCTTATGATTAATTTCACCCCCCAATCCCTTTAATCTTCGTTCGATTAATCTGCTTGTATCTTCGTGAATTTCCTTTCGGTTCTCTTATGATTAATTTCACGTCCCATTCCCTTTAATCTTCGTTCGGTTAATCTGCTTCAGTGTGTATTCGTGAACTCCCAAGAAGGGGTCGGGTAACCTTTCCCTGCAGGCCATACACTCAAGCGATGCGGCGCCCAGGGAACACATATTTGATACCGTTTTCGTAGGAGTTTGGGTCATTTTCAGGGCTAGTTGAAAGCCCCTGCATGGTGATGGTTGGACCCTTCTTCTGTAACCTGAAAGTGAAAAAAAAACTCATGAAAACCCGAGTGATATCCTTTTCAGCTCTTGCAAATAGTTAACATGAGAAGTGTGTGTGTGTGTGTGTGTGTGTGTGTGTGTGTGTGTGTGTGTGTGTGAGAATCTGGAGACAACAAAGGCTTGCTGGTGACAGGATATTGTTTCCGCTGCTGATAACATGAGTACACGTGACACCTTTTACTACGACAAGAAGGAGAAGATGATGATGAAGATGAAGAAGGTGAAGAAATAGAAGAAAGGAAAAGAAAGAGTACATTAGAGGAATAAAGAGGAAGAAAGAAGAAAAAATAAAAGAAAGAGAGGAAGAGAAAAAAAGGAAAAAAAGAAAAGAAGGAAAAGGAAAAGAAAGAGGAAGAAAAAGAAGGAAAAGAAAAAGAGGAAAGAGAAGAAGAAAGAAAAAGAAAAGAGAAAGAGGAAAGAGAAAAAAAGAGGAAAACGAAAAAGAAAAAGAAAAGAAAATGACAATAGGGAAAAAAATAAGACGAAAAAAAAAGGAAAATAAAAATAAAAAAGTGGAAAAATAAGAGGAAAGAGAAGAAGAAGAGGAAGAAGAAGAAAAAGAAGAAGAGAAGAAGAAATGAAAATAAAAGAAAAAGAAAAACAAAGAGGAAGCAGAAGAAAAAGAAGAAGAAGAAGAAACGCAAATAAAATAAAAAGGAAAAAGGAGAGGAAGAAGAAGCAGAAGAAGATGAAGAAGAAGAAGAAGAAGAAGAAGAAGAAGAAGAAGAAGAAGAAGAAGAAGAAGGAGAAGAAGATTAGAAGATGAAAAAGAAGAAATAAAGATAAAAATATAAAGAGGAGAAAGAAGAGGAAAGAGAAGAAGCAGAAGAAGAAGAAGAAGCTAAAAAGAGTCGGCCATCCATCTCATAATCTAACCTTTGGAGTCACTGAAGAAGCCAAAAAATAGATAAATAAATAAATAAATAAATAAAAAAAAAATAAATAAAATCAGATCCCCAGCAGAACGCGTCGCCTTCCAGTTCTCATTACTCTTGGCGCAATCGTGAACAGGTCAGGTCAATACTAGAGGTCAACAGGGCAGAAAATGAAAATCGGCATATTCAGAGAAGGGAAAAAATGCCGCTGAGATTGAAAGGGTGACTGTGTGTGTGTGTGTGTGTGTGTGTGTGTGTGTGTGTGTGTGTGTGTGTGTGTGTGTGTGTGAAAAGATTAGTGAGGAAGTAGAAATATGAAGGAAAAAGAGAAGGGAGAGGAGGGAGAAATATTAAGGGAAGAGAAAGGAATGATTAATATGAAGGAGGGAGAAGGATGAAAGAAATTGGGAAGAAGAGAAGAGCGAAGAGACGGAGGAAGGGGAGAGAAGAGAGAGAGGAAAGGAGGAAACTAAAAGAAGAGATAAAAAAAAAAATAAAAATAACGATAAAAAAAATGAAAATGAATATACGCATGACAGAGAGAGAGAGAGAGAGAGAGAGAGAGAGAGAGAGAGAGAGAGAGAGAACAAATGATAAGAGTTCTCCTCTCTCTCTCTCTCTCTCTCTCTCTCTCTCTCTCTCTCTCTCCAGAATGACACAGAAATACGCCCATAAATATAAACGCACAAAGATAACGCACATGAAAAAATACGCACATACACTTACTACACACACACACACACACACACACACACACACACACACACACACACACACTGATTATTATTATTATTATTATTATTATTATTATTATTATTATTATTATTATTATTATTATTATTATTATTATTATTATTATTATTATTATTATTATTATTATTATTATTATTATTATTATTATTATTATTATTATTATTATTATTATTATTATTATAAGTAACTCCGGCTTATCATTAACCATTCTTTCTCCAAGAGCATAACGGGGCGGCGGCTCCCATCACACAGGAAGTTGAGGTTCCTTTCGTGAAACAGTCTCCTCCATTGATACTGATATCGTGAATCGCCACATGGTAGCGCGACACTGACTGTTGACTTTGACTTCCCCATCGTGGTGGTAGCGGTCACTAACGCATGATTCGTAGCGTTCATAAACATATTAGCTGGACCCACCCCTGACTTCCCATCGTGCCCCGTGGTAGCGGCCACTAACGCATGATTCGTAGCGTTCATAAACATATTAGCTGGACCCACCCCTGACTTCCCATCATGCCCCGTGGTAGGGGTCACTAACGCATGATTCGTAGCGTTCATAAACATATTAGCTGGACCCACCCCTGACTTCCCATCGTGCCCCGTGGTAGCGGTCACTAACGCATGATTCGTAGCGTTCATAAACATATTAGCTGGACCCACCCCTGACTTCCCATCGTGCCCCGTGGTAGCGGCCACTAACGCATGATTCGTAGCGTTCATAAACATATTAGCTGGACCCACCCCTGACTTCCCATCGTGCCCCGTGGTAGCGGCCACTAACGCATGATTCGTAGCGTTCATAAACATATTAGCTGGACCCACCCCTGACTTCCCATCGTGCTCCGTGGTAGCGGCCACTAACGCATGATTCGTAGCGTTCATAAACATATTAGCTGGACCCACCCCTGACTTCCCATCGTGCTCCGTGGTAGCGGCCACTAACGTGGATCGCGTGGCTCGTATCGTTGTTAAACATACTTGAACTGTAAAGGTAAGAATAATTAAGAGGCCTGACACTCATCCCGGCATACATATCAACATGCAGAAAGTTCCACCCTCTTCGTATATTTGTCTGTTAAATTACTACCAAGAACAGAATAAAAAAAATGTCGACTGGAAGAACAACATCAACGACCAAACAGCAACAACAAAAACACTGCCAAGAACCGAACAAAAAGTGACCCCCAAAGTGTTCCTCCCACGAAGAGGACTGAAGGAAAAACAACGAGGTGAAATTACTGGCAGAGGCGTCTTGATGATACTCCCTGTATTATAATTGTTCTCCCTTCAGGCCAAGCGCACGCACACTGACGCGGGCAGCAGTAACTAATCTGCCATCTTGATACTCCCTATGTTATAATTGTTCTCCCTTCATGCCAAGCGCACGCACACTGACGCGGGCAGCAGTAACTAATCTGCCGTCTTGATAGTTCAGGACCCATAGTTTCAAACGTTTTACGGCCTTGGGATCGCCGTGTCAAGAACCTCTCGTAGAAGTTGTCGAGATTGCCACGGGTGTGTTCATATCTCTGGCGGTAGTTTTGCAAGATTTTTACGCCATGGACGAGTACTACACGCTTGGGAACCCGACGCATTATTTCTGTGGCCTTAGAAAATTATCGTATCAAGAGCCCGAAGCGTGCGAGAATACGAGTCCAGGTGTTGTAATTGCTTTTCCTTCAGGCCAAACGCACACACACACTTAGACGCGGGCGGCTGTAATTTTTCTGCCGCGGGGGAGGGCACCGGAAAACCCCGCGGTGTTGTAACGGGACAAGGGCGGAAGGGCGGGACGCGGGTCGGGGGGGACAATCTGATCAGGAGGAAATGTGGAAGAAAAAGTGATGATATAAATATGAGGAAAAAATGTCCGTAATTTAAATTCAGTGCAAAGAAGGACGGACGAGACGCGGGCGGGGAGGGTGTTGCGACCGTCTGAGCAGGAGGAAAAGTGGGAGGAAAAAGTGATGAATTAAATACATGAGGAAAAAATGTCCGTAATTTGAATTCAGTGGAAAGAGGGAATCTGGACTTCGTTGTAAAAGAGAGAGAGAGAGAGAGAGAGAGAGAGAGAGAGAGAGAGAGAGAGAGAGAGAGAGAGAGAGAGAGAGAGAGAGAGAGAGAGAGAGAGAGAGAGAGAGAGAGAGAGAGAGAGAGAGAGAGAGAGAGAGAGAGAGAGAGAGAGAGAGAGAGAGAGAGAGAGAGAGAGAGAGAGAGAGAGAGAGAGAGAGAGAGAGAGAGAGAGAGAGAGTCCAATCTAAGACAAAAACAGCTTGATTAAAAGAAAAAAAGACCAAGTGAAATTTAAGATGAAAAAGAAAATATGAAAACCAACGCAAAATTAGAAAAAAATGTAGGAAATAGAAGAATATTTGGAAGGGAAATCATTTGTGCTTCATGGAAATGTCTGAGAAAGAACCTCAGAAAATTTTGCATCAAACAAAGAGGAAAGAAGGAATTATATGGACCTTAGGGGGAAATATAACAAGATAAAAAGATAAATAACTCAAATTTAAAGGAAAGAGGGATTTATATGAAGGGCTTAATAAAATATGCGAAAAATAATTACAAGAGAAAAGACTAATTCAGCACATCAACACACACACACTCTCTCTCTCTCTCTCTCTCTCTCTACTCACACACACACACACACACACACACACACACACACACACACACACACACACACAGGGACATAGGCAAAAATTGGTGTACAATCAGGGTGGTGGATGAGTGGAATAGGCTTAGCAGTCATGTGGTGAGTGCCAATACAATTGTTACATTTAAAAATGGATTAGATAAATTCATGGACAGCGATATTAGGTGGGGTTAGATACACGGGAGCTACACGGGAGCTTAGGTTCAGAGGAGCTACCTAGCGGCCTCTTGCAGACTCCTATGTTCTTATGTTCACACACACACACACACACACACACACACACACACACACACATACAGACTACCACCTCCACTACTATTACTACTACTACTACTTAACTACTTAACTCTCTAACTACCTTACTAATTAACTATGAACGGATAAAAAGGGGAGGAAACAAGGGAATGGAGGGAGGGGGAGGAGGAGGAAGGGAGGAAGGAAGAGGAGAAGGAAAGGAGGGAGAAGAGGAGGAAGGGAGGGGGAGGAAAAAGAGAGAGGAAGAAGGACTGGCTATTTGCTATCTGGACGTAAAGAGAGGAGGAGGGAAGGTACGTGTGTGTGTGTGTGTGTGTGTGTGTGTGTGTGTGTGTGTGTTACCTGCGCTGATAGTCGTGTGAGGTAATTAAGATTTCAACACCTGTCAGTATGAAGTTAATGAACAGTGCAATGATCTTTTTAGTGGTTTGAGGTAAAATTGAATCACCTGTCAGTCTTTGTGTCATTAAGAACGTATTGGTTGGTTTAGGAGTCGTGTGAGGGAAGACGTAAGTAGTACCTGTCAGTAGTAAGTATTGGAACATTAAGGTATGGTGTAGTTTTGTGACCCTGGTGGCAGTTTGACTCCTCTGTACCGTGAACCTAAGGAAACACACATTTGACAAGGCTTTCCTAGGAGTTGTGGGCATTTCCAGGGGTAGTTTTGTGACCCTGGTGGCAGTTTGACTCCTCTGTACTGTGAACCTAAGGAAACACACATTTGACAAGGCTTTCGTAGGGATTTTGGGCATTTCCAGGGGTAGTTTTGTGACCCTGGTGACAGCTTGATCTTTCCTCTATACCGTGCAATAAGAAAACACACATTGACAAGGCTTCCCTAGTAGTAGTAAGCATTTCCAGGGGTAGTTTTGTGACCCTGGTGGTAGTTTGACCCTTCCTCTGTACTGTGAACCTAAAGAAATACACATTTGACAAGACTTTCCTAGGAGTCATGGGCATTTCCAGGGGTAGTGTTGTGACCTCGGTGGTAGTTTGCCCCCTCCTCTGTACCGTGAACTTAAAAAAATATATTTGACAAGGCTTTCGTAGGGATTTTGGGCATTTCCAGGGGTAGTTTTGAGACCCTGGTGGCAGTTTGACTCCTTCTCTGTACCGTGAAACAAAAAAGCACACATTAGACAAGGCTTTCCTAGGAGTTGTGGGCATTTCCAGGGGTAGTTTTGTGACCCTGGTGGTAGTTTGACTCCTCTGTACCGTGAACATAAGGAAACACACATTAGACAAGGCTTTCAGAGTTGTGGTCATTTCCAGGGGTTGTTGTGACCCTGGTGACAGTTTGACTCCTTCTCTGTACCGTGAAACAAAAAAGCACACATTAGACAAGGCTTTCCTAGGAGTTGTGGGCATTTCCAGAGGTAGTTTTGTGACCCTGGTGGCAGTTTGACTCCTCTGTACCGTGAACCTAAAAGAAAAAAAAAACATTTGACAAGACTTTCCTAGGAGTCATGGGCATTTCCAGGGGTAGTGTTGTGACCTCGGTGGTAATGCAAGATGGCGCCACTATAAACACTCGCCTGCGCCAGAACGGGCTGGGTCGACCATCAGGCCCCACCTGGAAGAAGCCTCGGGTCGACCATCAGGCCCCACCAGGAAGATGTCTACCGGCGCAACCGGCAACGCAGTAAAAAAAAAAAAAAAAAAAAATCCAGGGGTAGTGTTGTGACCTCGGTGGTAGTTTGACCCCTCCTCTGTACCGTGAACCTAAAAAAGATATATTTGACAAGGCTTTCGTAGGAGTTGTGGGCATTTCCATGGGTAGTTTTGTTACACTAGTGGCAGTTTGACCTTCCTCTGTACCGTCAACCGAAAAAAAATATTGACAAGGCTTTCGTAGGAGTCATGGGCATTTCCAGGGGTAGTTTTGTGACCCTGGTGGCAGTGTGACCCTTCCTCTGTACTTTGAGCCTAAAAAATCACTAACGAAAACCCGATTGGGCTCTATTTTGCCCTTTGGAAATAGTTCACTTGAGGGGAAAATAGTTACACGTGGTTACCTTGTTCACGTGTATAGCCTGTGTTGATTAGGTGCGCGAGGCCTCAGTGCTCATCTCCGGGGTAATAATAGATAGTGGTTACCTTGTTCACGTGTATAGCCTGTGTTGATTAGGTGCGCGTGGCTTCATTGCTCATCTCCGGGGTAATAATAGATAGTGGTTACCTTGTTCACGTGTATAGCCTGTGTTGATTAGGGGGAGTAGTCTAGAGGTGCGCGCGGCCTCAGTGCTCATCTCCGGGGTGAAAACAGATGCAGTGATAACTAGTGATGGGCGATAATTTTTCTTCAGTAATCGATTATTTCCATTACTATTGTGGCCTTTTTGATTACTCTCACCTTAGAATAGATTATACAGTGATTTATTGGTAGTGTATCAGGTATTCTCTCTCTCTCTCTCTCTCTCTCTCTCTCTCTCTCTCTCTCTCTCTCTTGTCTCTCTCTCTCTCTCTCTCTCTCTCTCTCTCTCTCTCTCTCTCTATATATATATATATACCGTCCTCCCATCTCTCCTTCCTTATTTCTTTCTTTTCTTCAGTTCTTTCTCTATGTTCCTACTTTCCTCTAATTTTCTTTCTTATTTCTTTCCTTTTCTTGTATTCCTCCTCCCTTGTTATCATTACCTTCAGCTTCCATGACCTGCTCCCCTTCTTCATCTCCCTTTTTAGTCTTGTTTTTCTTCATCTTGTTCTTGTTCTGTGTTTCTCTTCCTTCTTTTCCATCTCCTCTTCTTACTGCCTTTTCTCCTTCCTCACCACCATGACCACTACCGCTTCCTCCTCCTCATCTTCCCTCTCATCCTCCTCCTCCTCCTCCTCCATGAATCAGCCTCCTCGTGTACCTGTCTGCCTGGGTCCTGTCCGCCACTTGTCCGCCCAGGAAAGTGGAATCGGATTCTACATGAGCAGCTTTCGACTCGTTCCTCGCATAAACGCCTCGATCCCTTTAGATGTGGGAGCTCTCAGCGCGTATTTCCGGCGGGGGAGGTGATGCGCCGAGCTCGTGGGAGTGGAAGGTTGACTGGATGTTCTTATGGATATGACTTCGGAGGTGGAGAGGGAGAGAATGGGAGTGTTAGGTGGAAAATTTGTAATGGGGAGAGAAATGGAGAGTGTCTAAGAGAATAAGAACATGAGAATAGAATATGAAGGTAAAATGAGATGATGTCGAAGGGAGGAGGGAAGGAATGAAGGTAGAATGAAAGGATGGGAAGGCGTTAGAGAGTGAGAGGACAGAGAAGGTGGCAGTGATGTAGAGTAAGGAGGAGGGGAAGGAAAAGGAGGAGGCGATGGATGGGATTGAGAGAAGGTAAGGTGATATGCCACGCTTATTATGGTTAGAAAGTGTTATGAAGTGGCGTGAGTCTCCTTTGTTGAATAGGTAAATGCGGAACACCTCTGCCTTGCTCTCCGCATCTAAAGCGATCCAAGATTTGTTTATAAAGAGGAACCACCGGCAAGGGAACATGACATGAGCTTGATTTATATCGTTGCTTAACATCCTCAACGTGGCATCTCTGCGTTGTTTTTTTACGCTCATGAAGGCATATTATTAGTCTTGTGAATGAGATGTGGCTTTGATTTCAATTCTAGTTAGTTGTGGATCATATATGTTTCTTTCTGGGTAATTTAGTGTAAGCAAGGACTACGAAAAGTTTTAAATGGACGTTAGTTAGATTTATGGATATGTCGGGCGGTTAATAAGTACGTAACTTGTTCTGGAGAGCTACTTTTTTTTCTCATGAACTCTGTGTTTTTGGGTGTGGAAGAGAAACTTGTATTTTGTCCTATTTTCCAATTAATGCACTGCGGCCTTTATTGGAATAGCTTAATAACACAAACAAAGAATTTAGCATTGGCCTTTAGAAAAAAATGCATATGAAAACGTAGGAAATTATAATTGAGGTAAGTTAGATCAGACAGGGAGATTAAAAGGAGCCAGGAGGAGGAGGAGGAGGAGGAGGAGGAGATGGAAGAGATGAGTGGAGTGCTGAAGTCAAGGAGGAGCCAAGAGAAGGAGATTGTGTAGCACTGAAGGCGAGTCAGCTGGTCGGCCCCGGAGAGCAAGTAGTCCCGGGCACAACAGGTCTTGACCCCTGACCCTCACGCCGCACCTTATGGCTCTCGGCGCTGCTATCAGGGCCGTCTAATAGGCGCACCTAACAGTACCATAGCCGATCCAGGATTCAGGACGTTTCCTAAGTTAAAGAAGGTAATGTTATACTTGTATTTCGTAAAGAATCCTTATAACCAAAAACAAACTAAAATTATGAGTATTCTTTTTCTTGAACACAACATTCATTAAACAACAGAACAATAATATGAAAATACGTATAGCTACCGTTGCCAGATTGTCGTACTCAGAGCATAGTATTTAACGGTTTCTGACGCCTAACTATTGCCAAGAAACATCAGGATCTTACTCTTTTAACGATAACTATAAATTAGTTTCGTTTTTGGAGCCCAGAAGACAGTTTTGGGGCAGGAAGTCGGGAAATATAATCGGCTGAGTACGACAATCTGGCAATAATCTGTGGCCGAGGCAGCAGCAGCCTGCCATATTGCGGGTGTCAGATACCTAAAATAGCATACTTTTACTACGTAGAGCAGGTGGTGTCACTTATTGTGACTTCGTGAGCTTTCATATTTATCTATTTGTGTATGTTTCATGGTGCCAAAACTTTAATTACTAGTTTCATTTTTACTAGTGACACGAATTTGTGACTGTTTATCACAATAGAATTTCACTCTAATAAGTGAATCAGACTCCACAGAAATGTTACCAGTGTGTGTGTGAATGAATACAAAGATAAGCACATACTTTGATTTACCTCTAGGATGGCTCGTGGATCATTAAGAAATGAAAACAAAATATCCGGCTAAGCTACTCTTTAGCCATTACCTTTAATGGCGCCCAAAAAACAGTCCCTCCGCCAAGTTTGTACCCCACATTTGGTGATGTCATAAGAACATAAGAACATAAGAACGCAGGAGTCTGCAAGAGGCCGGTAGGCCTGTACGAGGCAGCTCCTTTGACCCTAAGCTCCCGTGTATCTAACCCCACCTAATATCGCTGTCCATGAATTTATCTAGTCTATTTTTGAATGTGACAATTGTATTGGCACTCACCACATGACTGCTAAGCCTATTCCACTCATCCACCACCCTGTTAGTAAACCAATTTTTGCCTATGTCCCTGTTGAATCTGAATTTATCCAGTTTAAACCCGTTACTTCGTGTCCTACCCGGTTCTCTTACCAACAAAACCTTATGAATGTCTCCCTTATTAAAGCCCTTCATCCATTTATAAACCTCGATCATGTCTCCACGCACCCTTCGCCTTTCTAGAGAATGCAAGTTTAAGAGAGGGAGGGAAAGCAGATTGCAGTGTCGGGAAGGTGTAGCTAATGGTAACACACACACACACACACACACACACACACACACACACACACACACACACATTCCGAACGCCTCTTTAACTACATATTCATATTTGCTAAATAAAAGAAAAGTGTTTTCAGATATGGTTTTCATACAGTTCTTGGAAGCGTGATAAGAATTAGCGTAAACATAGGGCGTCTCTCTCTCTCTCTCTCTCTCTCTCTCTCTCTCTCTCTCTCTCTCTCTCTCTCTCTCTCTCTCTCTCTCTCTCTCTCTCTCTCTCTCTCTCTCTCTCTCTCTCTCTCTCCCCCCCCCCCCTTGTGCGAGAGGCGAATTATCACTAATAAAAGTCCACCTTGGTTTAATAGCGAAATTAAACACTCAATCAAGGAGAGAAAATTGTCTTACAGGTTAAAGAAAGACCAAAGCACGCCCGAAAACATTAGACTTTACAATGATGCAAGGCGACGAGTAAACAGATTAGTGCGTCAGGCAAAGCGTAGATATGAAGAAAATATTGCAGCCAACTGCGAAATCCTTCTTCAGTTACATAAATAACAGAAAGGCGATCAGAAGTGGAATTGGACCTTTAACAAACAGCGACGGTGCACTAGTGACTGACAGCCAACACGTTGCAAACCTATTAAACAATTACTTTTCCTCGGTGTTTAATAATAACAGTCCTCCCGCCACCACCACCAACACCAGTACTAATGTAAATCCCGAGCATGCATTGTCTAACTTTGAAATAAAACCCGATGAAGTCCTTAAAGCCCTCAAATCACTCAAAACAAATAAAAGTCCTGGACCTGACAAAGTATATCCAACTCTGCTGAAAGAAACAAAGAGCGAAATACTCTCCCCCCTCACAACCGTATTCAATATGTCCTTGCGACAAGGCATCGTCCCTTCAGATTGGAAAAAGGCTAACGTGACACCGATTTTTAAGAAAGGAGACAAAAAAGTACCAGGTAATTACAGGCCCATTAGTCTAACTTCGGTTGTAGGTAAGCTACTTGAGGGCATAATTAGAGACAAAATTGTGAGTTACCTTGAAAGCCACTCATTAATTGGGGACTCACAACATGGCTGCCGAAACAAAAGATCCTGTCTATCAAACCTATTAACCTTTTATAACGACCTCTTCACTTTTTATGACGTAACCAAATCACTGGACGTAGTCTATCTTGATTTCCAGAAAGCGTTTGATAAAGTCCCGCATCATAAATTACTTTACAAATTAAAGCAAATAGGTATTGACGGTCAAGTAAACCAATGGATCGCGAATTGGTTGAGCAACAGACAACAAAGAGTTGTGATTGACGGATTTAACTCAGAGTGGGCGCCGGTCACTAGTGGCGTCCCTCAGGGCTCGGTTCTTGGCCCAGTGTTCTTCATTATTTACATCAACGACGTGGATGTTGGACTCAATAACCGCATTAGTAAATTTGCAGACGACACAAAGATTGGTAACTCGGTTCTGACCAAGGATAGTATAAGAGTAGAGGATGGATGAACAATGCGGTACATATCGCGATGAAGTGTGTGGCGATATGCCTCTGTTAGATGGCAGCACCGGCGGTTCCTTGCTCAGTCTACTCCAAGGTAGAGGATGGATGAAGCAGAGACACTTGAGGTTTGCGCCTGTGCTTCCCTCTGGCGGACGTGGATATGTTTATAGAAACGTTTTATGATTTATAGTAGACTCAGTATTTTTTATGCCTTGTTTATTAGCCTCCTGACCACCCACATTTATAAATCTTTTAATTAATAATTATTAATATCTTCTTAAACAATGATTACAATGTGAAAACAAATAAATGGCAAGACATATCATTCAGTACTTAAATAAAATAGAAAAAATCAAAGAAGTAATACTATCCATTCTATGAGTAAACAAGCAAACATGGTCATGACATAAATGCATATATACTGTTAAAAAAATAATAACGAAAGAAAAGTATAAAAAAGAAATACATGGTCTTATTTCCTAAGTTTCATATAATACAAATGTTATAGGTTAATGTTGAATACTGGTAAGTTGCACAAAATAAAAGAATGGAAATGAAAGAATTAATACTATGTAACCTATGAGAGTAAAAAGCAAGCGTGGTCAACACATACATGCCTATATATAGTAAAAAAAAAAAAAAAAAAAAAAAAACCCAAAAACTTGAAATAAAATTATACAAAATAATTAAATGAAGTTTAATATATATATTTTCGAATTTTATAGGTATATTTTGAATACTGGTAAGCTGGACAGCCAGATTTTAAGACATTTAGCAGTACATGTACAGCTATGCAGGTATGGGACAGCAAAATAACAGTGGTTCTCAAAATTGGTGCTATGTAAGGGACCATAATCTGAGGATATGTACTCACCAAAGGCAAATTACAGCATCTTTGTTAATTTCTAGAACATATTTAGTAAAATGACATGATCTGCTTGAGTGTAAAAGGTTGAGGCCTGTGGACAATCATTATGGCCATTGGTTATCCTTGGAGGTGGGTGGTGGGCCATGGACAAGTATATTGTATGAAAAATGGGCAACGAGCACAGTAAGTTTGGGAACCACTGCTACATAACAACAATGTATAAGGGCAGATTATGAATGTTTCTTACTATTACTAGAAATATGAACTAAGACATTTCACAAAGTTAGTAAAACTGTTCTTACATAATTTGAGTAACAAATTAAATGCAGATTATGATTATATGGTAAAAGATGGATATTAATATATTTTGCAGTGTTTCGCAGAACACAGAAATTTGTAAATCATGGGATTGTTATTAATGACAGTATATTAATATTTACATATGTCTTAAACTAGGAATTATAGGTAACATGAAAAGGTAATGGAAGAAAAAGAAATCATAATGAAAAGAAATTTAAATGATTGAATTTGAAACTTTCAGCCTTAACAATATTTAATGCATAACCTTTATTACTTTCCTATTCTTTTTGCTAGATTTACGTACTTTTTCTTTGTTCTTCCATTTTAAATTAGAGAAAATCTTAAGCCTTATATATATGAGGTAAATGGTGCTGACTAGCTGAGTGGAGCACAACTGCAGAGGCGTTATAAATGTATGATTACTTAATCGTGACAGCAAGTTCTTTGATACATTTGTGCTCAACATGGCTCTTTCAATTGAATTTCTTACAATGTACTCTACTTCTTTGAAATGCTGCAAACAGGTGGCTGACGGTATAGTAAGTCCCCCAAATGGGGACTCAGAGTTATTCTCTGCTTTCAAATGACAAAAAAGTTTGTTAATGTTATCTGAATCCTGTTTGGTATCAAGCAAATGCTCCCTATGTAAATATTAATATACTGTCATTAATAACAATCCCACTCAAGCAGATCATGTCATTTTACTAAATATGTTCTAGAAATTAACAAAGATGCTGTAATTTGCCTTTGGTGAGTACATATCCTCAGATTATGGTCCCTTACATAGCACCAATTTTGAGAACCACTGTTATTTTGCTGTCCCATACCTGCATAGCTGTACATGTACTGCTAAATGTCTTAAAATCTGGCTGTCCAGCTTACCAGTATTCAACATAGACCTATAACATTCGCATATATATGAAACTTCATGTAATTATTTTGTCTAATTTTCTTTCAAGTTAGTGTTTTTTTTTTTTTTTTTTTTTACTATATATAGGCATGTATGTGTTGACCACGCTTGCTTTTTACTCTCATAGGTTACATAGTATTAATTCTTTCATTTCCATTCTTTCTTTTATTTTGTGCAACTTACCAGTATTCAACATTAACCTATAACATTTGTATTATATGAAACTTAGGAAATAAGACCATGTATTTCTTTTTTATACTTTTCTTTCGTTATTATTTTTTTAACAGTATATAGGCATTTATGTCATGACCATGTTTGCTTGTTTACTCATAGAATGGATAGTATTACTTCTTTGATTTTTTCTATTATATTTTATTTAAGTACTGAATGATATGTCTTGCCATTTATTTGTTTTCACATTGTAATCATTGTTTAAGAAGATATTAATAAAATTATATACATGACACTTACTTTAATTAACATAAGATTTATAAATGTGGGTGCGTTGAAGTGTCAGGAGGGCTAATAAACAAGGCATAAAAAATACTGAAGTCTACCATAAATCATAAAACGTTTTCTATAAACATATCCACGTCCGCCAGAGGGAAGCACTGGCGCAACCTCCAAGTGTCTCCCGCTGTTCATCCATCCTCTACTCTTATACTATCCTTGGTTCTGACTGACAAAGACAGGCAAAGCCTCCAAGAGGATTTGCACAAAATTTCAGCTTGGTCGGATAGATGGGAGATGCCCTTTAACGTAGACAAGTGCCAGGTCCTTCAAGTTGGAACGAGGAATAAGAAGTTCGAATACGAAATGCGCGGCGTTAAACTCAAAAGCGTTCAATGCGTCAAGGACTTGGGGGTCAAAATCGCGTCAAACCTCAAATTCTCACGGCAATGCATCGATGCAGCAAATAAAGCGAACAGAATGTTGGGCTTCATTAAAAGAAACTTTGTATTCAAGAATAAAGATGTAATACTCCCGCTCTACAACAGTTTAGTCAGACCCCACTTGGAATATGCGGTACAGTTTTGGTCTCCCCACCATGCAAAGGATATTGCTAAATTAGAAGGTGTTCAGCGTCGGGCATCGAAAATGATCCCTTCCTTGCGCAACAAATCCTACGAAGAAAGACTTTCTACCCTTAACATGTTCTCTCTTGAGAAACGTCGCCTCCGAGGAAAACTGATCGAATGTTTTAAAATACTTAATGGTTTCACGAATGTAGACAGATCAACATTGTTTATGATCGATGACACTTTGCGCAAGAGGAACAATGGCGTAAAACTCAGATGTAGACAAGTAAATTCAGACTGCACCAAATTTTTCTTCACCAACGTTGTGGTGCGAGAATGGAATAAGCTTCCACCATCAGTGGTCCAGTGTAACACGATTGACTCCTTCAAAAATAAGCTCGACCGTCACTTCCTTCAACTTAATATCAACTAGTAGAGTAGAAATGCAACGTTTTGGAGTCTTCTGATTAATGTAAAATCACTTACGTTTAAGGACAGACCACCAAGTCTGGACCATGGGGTCTGTGTGGTCTGATTTTCTATGTAAATCTATGTAAATCTCGCTCATACTCCTCCACTTTCCCCTTTCTCTTCCTCCTCCGTTTCCCCCTTTCTCTCTCTCTCTCTCTCTCTCTCTCTCTCTCTCTCTCTCTCTCTCTCTCTCTCTCTCTCTCTCTCTCTCTCTCATACCTCCACTTCCCCTTTCTCTCTCCTCCGTTTCCCCTCTTTCTCTCTCTCCTCCTCTCTCTCTCTCTCTCTCTCTCTCTCTCTCTCTCTCTCTCTCTCTCTCTCTCTCTCTCTCTCTCTCTCTCTCTCTCTCTCTCTCTCATACCTCCACTTCCCCTTTCTTCCTCCTCCGTTTCCCCCTCTTTCTCTCTCTCCATCTCCCCCCCTCTCTCTCTCCCCCTTAGCTCTGCCATACCCACTATCATCACCACCACCACCACCACCATCACCACCACCATCACCGCCTTCATTATCAGCACGCCAGTCTCCACCATAAAATCCACATACACGAAAGCAACACGTTTTCTCATCGTTATTGTCATGTGGTTGTCTTATTGAGTTTAATGTTTAGGGCTATATTGTTAATACTAAATCTCTCCCCCGATACACATGGTGGAGGAGGGAGGACAGGTGGAGGTGGCGAGAGGGAAGGGTGGAGAGAGACTAGCGGGGGTGGAGGAGGTGGCTGGGGGGATAACTACTTGCTTTCCGGGGTGTGGGTAAGGAGAGAGGGGGAGGGGAAGGGTGGGGGGAAGTGTTCGTTACCTTCACGGAATATATATTTGGTATAATTTATTCACATTAAATACGTCAACTTTCCCGTGAGTGACGAAAGCAAAATGATTAGGCTGGAAAAAAAGTTGATTACACCAATATCTAGACGACTTAGAATCCTAGTGCGCCCGCGCCCTTGCCGGGTCCTTTTATTCGTCTGTGATTGGTTTAGGCACGATGGAGATGGTCGGTGATTGGTCAGGGGTCACTAAGGCTTGCTTTGGTCCACATTGGAACGGGAAGTCACGGAGTACGGGCGACACGGCTCTGTCACTCCTCGGTGTATTTTTAACCTTTTTTCCTGTGCTCCAGCGTCTGCAGCGATCCTGAAAGGTGAGAATAGCGGTGATTGTGTGGCAGGATGTGTTAGGGGGTGAGGGGGGGCGTGCTAATTAACAGGACAGGTGACTATTGCTTGCAGGTGAGGGACTACAGGAGCCTGCCCGCCTCGTGGTCAAAGTTCGTGGTCGGTGTGGGCCCGTGGGGCGGTCTGGGTCACTGTGGGTTGCATGTTAGGGGTGAGCGGGGGCGGGGTGTGTGGCAATTAAAGGGACAGATGCTTTGCTTGCAAGAGGGAGCCCGCCCGCCCTCCTCATGTTCAAATTTCATAGCAGGCGTAGGTCCGTGTGGTGGTTATGAGCGAGTGCCTGAACTGTCCGCTTGGGAACTTGGGAGGCCTGCTGTAGCTTAGGCTGAACCATCCCGTGAAGCCTCGGAGCCCTTAGTAATGAACGTCCGTATCGGGGAGAGGGGAGGCAAAGGGACCGTAAGATGTATAGGAGAGAGAGAGAGAGAGAGAGAGAGAGAGAGAGAGAGAGAGAGAGAGAGTAACGACCCAACACTCTGTACAGTGGTCTGGGTCACTGTGGGTTGCCTCGGGTCAGGTAGGAGGGGGGGGGCTAATTAAAGGAACAGGTGACTGATGCTCGTGAGGGGCTGGAGGGAGGCCCGTGTGGTGGTCTGGGTTGCTATAGGGCGCATGACCTAAGATGGTTGACTGTTAGGGAGATGTTTGGGGAAGCAGAACTATTGGTAAGGATAACTGGAGGGGGCAGTAACGTGGAAATTATCGCCGCGGGTAGACTGGCTGGCTGGCGGGCTACTCGTTAGTGCAGAAAGTAGAGATTTACCACAGCAGGTTTACTCATTAAGGTACGAAAGGTAATGACAGTGTGACGAGGGCTGTTCACGGTAATGATGACCAGCGGGAAGCAAGCAAAGCGTTCAAGGTGATAGACAGCAACAGGATGTCATTTTGGGGGCGGAAATGCCGTGCTGACGCGAGATTGGACGCCTGAGGGCACGGGGCGGCACTGTACTGGTGGGTGATGGGAGAGTGAGAGTCTTGGGGCAGCGGCGGCACGGGGATTGGAGGCCGCGAGAAGTGGTGGTGGTGACGGCGATTGCATGATTGGTGTGTGTGTGTGTGTGTGTGTGTGTGTGTGTGTGTGTGTGTGTGTGTGTTGCTTGTTTAGTGCCGCCACCGGATAACACCTGTACAGTCACCTCACTACAGCATTCTCTCTCTCTCTCTCTCTCTCTCTCTCTCTCTCTCTCTCTCTCTCTCTCTCTCTCTCTCTCTCTCTCTCTCTCTCTCTCTCTCTCTCTCTCTCTCTCTCTCTCTCAGATGAATCAGTGACAGTCTAATTGAAGTGTACCGAAGACCAGTTCTTTTCCCTCCTCGCTGTCACTCGGCCACACTCACACGAACCCACCGAACCATCTACTCTTCCTCCTCCTCCTCCTCTTCTTCTTGTTCCTCCTTCATCTCCTTGCTCTTCCTCCTCTTCTTCTTGTTCCTCCTTCATGTCCTTGCTCTTCCTCCTCTTCTTCTTGTTCCTCCTTCATCTCCTTGCTCTTCCTCCTCTTCTTCTTGTTCCTCTTTCATGTCCTTGCTCTTCCTCCTCTTCTTCTTGTTCCTCCTTCATCTCCTTGCTCTTCCTCCTCTTCTTCTTGTTACTCCTTCATCTCCTTGCTCTTCCTCCTCTTCTTCTTGTTCCTCCTTCATCTCCTTGCTCTTCCTCCTCTTCTTCTTGTTCCTCCTTCATCTCCTTGCTCTTCCTCCTCTTCTTCTTGTTCCTCCTTCATCTCCTTGCTCTTCCTCCTCTTCCTCCTCGCCATTCTCCTTCTCCTCCTGTTTGTTCTTGTTCTTTTTCCTCCTGCTGCCTCTCCTCCTCCTCCTCTTCTTCCTTCCCTCCTCTCCTCCTGCTTCTTCTCTCCTCTTCCTCCTCGTCATTCTTCTTCTTCTCCTATTCCTTTTCCTTCTCATGTTTGTCCCTTTATTTTTATTTTCCTCCTGTTGCTCCTCTTTTTTTTTCCTTCTCCATCATCTCCTGTTCCTCCTCCTCCTCCTCCTCCTCCTCCTCCTCCTCCTCCTCCTCCTCCTCCTGTTCGTTCTTCCCGTCCCTCTTCTCTTCTCATTGCTTTGATTTTATTTTGTTTGTCTTCTTCATGCTAGTTTTTTTTTCTTGTTGTCCTTGTAAGTTTGGTTTTCCTTCTGCTCCTTTTACTTTTGTTACTGTTTTATTATCGTTGATCTGTTTTCTTTATTTTTCTTTTATTTTTTTATTATTATTCGTTTTATAATCATCTTTCGGTATCATTATTATCAAGATCTTTTCACCTTTAAGGAGGAGACGATGGATACCTCTAATAATTGTACGCCTTACTTTATCTTACCTTACCTTACCTTACCTTACCATACCCACCTCTCCTTACCTTACCTTACCTTACACAACCTTACCTTCCTTAACCTTATCTTACCTTACCTTACCTCACCTTACCTTACTCTATCTACCTTACCTTCCTTAACCTTACCTTACCTTACCTTACCTTACATAGCCTTACCTTACCTTACCTTATCTTACCTTACCTTACCTTACCTTACCATACCCACCTCTCCTTACCTTACCTTACCTTACACAACCTTACCTCACTTCACCTTACCTTACCTTATCTTACTCTACCTTACCTTACCTTACCTTACCTTACCTTACCTTACCTTACCTTACCTTACATAGCCTTACCTTACCTTACCTTATCTTACCTTACCTTACCTTACCTTACCATACCCACCTCTCCTTACCTTACCTTACACAACCTTATCTCACTTCACCTTACCTTACCTTACCTTACTCTATCTACCTTACCTTCCTTAACCTTATCTTGCCTTACCTTACATAACCTTACCTTACCTTATCTTACCTTACCTTACCTTACCTTACCTTACCATACCCACCTCTCCTTACCTTACCTTACCTCCCTTCACCTTACCTTACCTTACCTCACTCTATCTACCTTACCTTCCTTAACCTTACCTTACCTTACATAACCTAACCTTACCTTACCTTATCTTACCTTACCTTACCTTACCTTACCTTACCTTACCTTACCTTACCTTCCTTCCTCCACACGTCCCAGGCTCTCACACTTTATGAACTCAACATTTTTTCTCCCTAATGCTCACAAGATGGAGATACTCACACCACTTGAGTATTCGAACCTTTTTTTCCTGTCCCTTCTTGAGCCTTTACCGAGTTCTTCTTCCTTCACGCCACTCTCGAGATGGCGATGGTCGATACCACTAATTTTACGTTTAGCCTTCACACGTCCAGACTCGCCTCACCATTATGAGGTTTGCGCCGTTTTCCCGTGGAGAGGATCAGCGGTAATCTGCTTGAAAATATCCAATAGCGAGATTGATTATTACGGTCTGGGAAGCGGTGGCGAGAGGGGAGAGGTAGGAGGGAGGGTCCAAGGAGCAGCCAAGGTCCCAGAGTGATCATATCTCATCAGCTGATTCCCCAAAGCCGGGTCTCTGCGCAGGCGGCGAGGCGGCAATGCTCCCTGTCTTGTCCTGTCCGGTGGCTGTGTCTCGGGGTGTTGGCGAGTGGCTGGGAGGGGGAGAGAGGGAGGTGGGTGAGATAAGCTGTGAGGAAATCGATGTGGGGGAAAGATAGCACATTAGGAAGATCAAGAGTGGCTTGAGAGAAGGTGTGAAGAGATTGAAGTGGGTGAAAGATAACTCAAAGGCATATGAGGAGGAGGTTCAGATAGGCTGTGAGGGGATCGAAATAGGGAAAATATAGGATTAGAAAGAGGAAAGGGGATTGAGAGATGCTTTAAGTAAATGGAAGTGGAGGGAAAGGTGGCACATATTAGAAAGAGTGGTTGAAACACACACACACACACACACACAGACACACACACACACACACACACACACACACACACACACACACACACACACACACACACACACACACACACACACACACACAAACAAACAAACAAATAAAACCAGCAAGAATCATCCACCAAACATTCTTATCTCTACCATCCTCTCTCTCTCTCTCTCTCTCTCTCTCTCTCTCTCTCTCTCTCTCTCTCTCTCTCTCTCTCTCTCTCTCTCTCGCTCCCTCCTTCCCCCTTATCGGAATATCTAATCGGGTTCAAAGTCTATAAGAAAGGATCGCAATGCATTCAAGTCGATTCGATATGCGTCGCGGAAACGTGAATATCGTGTTATCCTCCTATGTATTATGCATATTTATACATTGATACGCATCTGTAATGTATTTATGCCGAGGGGAGGCGGAGAGCATGAAGGGATCCATCAGTGGGCGCCAAGGCAAGGAGGAGAGGCGGTTGTCGTGTTACCAGTCGACGAAATGCATTTATGGGTTAGCGCGGAGAGCTGAGAAGGCCTCCAACGGTGACCTCCTTCCTTCCTCTCCTCCTCCTCTTCCTTCCTTCCTCTCCTCCTCCTCTTCCTTCCTTCCTTCCTCTCCTCCTCCTCTTCCTTCCTCTCCTCCTCCTCTTCCTTCCTTCCTCTCCTCCTCTTCCTTCCTTCCTCTCCTCCTCCTCTTCCTTCCTTCATTTTCTCCTCGTCCTTCCTTCCTCTCCTCCTCCTCTTCATTACTTCCTCTCCTCCTCATCTTCATTCCTTCCTTTTCTCCTCTTCCTTCCTTCCTCCTCCTCCTTCCTTCCTTCCTTTTCTCCTCCTCCTTCCTTCCTTTCTCTCCTCTTCCTTCCTTCCTCCTCCTCCTTCCTTCCTCTCCTCCTCCTCTTCCTTCCTTCCTCTCCTCCTCCTCTTCCTTCCTTCCTCTCCTCCTCTTCCTTGCTTCCTCTCCTCCTCCTCTTCCTTGCTTCCTCTCCTCCTCCTCTTCCTTCCTTCCTCTCCTCCTCCTCTTCCTTCCTTCCTCTCCTCCTCCTCTTCCTTCCTTCCTCTCCTCCTCTTCCTTCCTCTCCTCCTCCTCTCCCTTCCTTCCTCTCCTCCTCCTCTTCCTTCCGTCTTCCACCTCCACCTCCTCACCACACCCAGCTGTCCCACTCACCCACCTAGCCTAATCTCCCTCTTCCTTCCTTCCTCTCCTCTTCTTCCTTCCTCTCCTCCTCCTCTTTTTTCCTTCCTCTCCTCCTACTCTTCCTTCCTCCACCTCCTCACCACACCCAGCTGTCTCACTCACCCACCTAGCCTATCCTCCCTCACCCAGCTTAACCTCCTCTCTTCTCTCTTCTCCTCTCCTCACCCTGGAAAGGAAAAATGAAGAAAAATTGAAGATAAACATTTGTGGCGAAGATTAGAGTAAGAGAGGAGACTGCGAAATCATTCAGAAAGACCTCAATCACATTATCGAATGGTCGGAAAAATGGCAAATGTCTTTTAATGTTGACAAATGCAAAGTCATGCACATTGGGTCCCAAAATAGTAACCACACATACATCATGAATGGGAGACCTCTGCAAGCGATGCAGGAGGAAAAGGATCTTGGAGTCACTATCAGCAGTGACCTGAAACACGCGAATCACTGTAAAAAAGCATACAACAAGGCCAACATTATGCTCGGGTTCATAGCGAGGGACTTCGAGTGTAAAACACCAGACGTGATGCTATCCTTGTATAATTCCATGGTAAGACCGCACCTCGAGTATGCAGTGCAGTTCTGGTCTCCCAATTACAGAAAGGACATTGCTTTACTGGAAAGGATTCAACGACGCGCCACAAAGATGATTCCAACCTTCAGGGCTCAACCGTACGAGGAACGACTCAAGCGACTCAATCTCTTTACATTGGAGAAAAGACGCCTACGAGGGGATATGATTCAAGTCTTCAAGTATCTAAAAAAGTTCAATAACGTCGATTACTCCAAATTCTTTGAACTGCAAACCAACTCAAGAACTAGAAATAACGGTTTACCCATTCAGTCGAGTCGATGTAACACAGACATTGGAAGGAGTTTCTTTTCAAACCGAGTCATCCGCCACTGGAACAATCTTCCCTCAGAAGTAGTAAATGCGAATACCATCAACTCCTTCAAATATAGACTCGACCGTCATTTCGCTGCGTCAGGAGTAAACTGAATAACGAGGGGCTTCCATCTGCTCCTCAATATCGAGGTGCTTTCATCTGCTCACCAAGCCCCAAGTGGCGGTCGAGCAGATTAAATCACCCAAGCGGGCGACCTCGTAATGACCCAATAGGCTTTCTGTTGCCTGCATTTCCATGTTTCCATGTTTCCTCCTCTTCTTCTTGTTCCTCCTTCATCTCCTTGCTCTTCCTCCTCTTCTTCTTGTTCCTCCTTCATGTCCTTGCTCCTCCTCCTCTTTCAAAAAGGGGGACAAGTCTCATCCAGGAAACTATCGACCAATTGGCCTGACATCGATTGTTTGTAGGTTAATGGAGACTATCATTCGCGACAATATGGTGAAATTCTTCGAAGAAAATAATATAATAAATAATTCGCAACATGGCTTCCGTAGTAAACGTTCGTGTTTAACTAACTTACTTGATTTTTTTCACTATATTTTTGAAGTGTTCGATGAAAGCAGATCAGTAGGTATCATATATCTGGATTTTCACAAGGCATTTGATAAGGTCCCCCACCAACGATTGCTCAGCAAACTACTGGCGCACGGTATCTCGGGTAACATTCACAATTGGCTTGCGGACTGGCTCTCTGAGCGGAAACAGAGAGTAGTTCTAAACGGTGTTACATCTAACTGGCTCGATGTCAAAAGCGGCGTACCTCAAGGATCAGTGCTTGGCCCCATGCTCTTCTTAATTTATGTTAATGATATCGATGATGGGCTCACTTGCAAAGTATCAAAATTTGCTGATGACACAAAAATTGCTAGTAAAGTAACTGCGACACTCGACGAAGAAGCTTTACAATCAGATCTAGATCAACTTGCACGTTGGGCCAATCAATGGAAAATGAAATTTAACGTTGACAAATGTAAAATGTTGCACATCGGAAAAAATAACAATCGCGTTCGGTACGTAATGAATGGCCAACAACTTTCTGCAGTAAGTAAAGAAAAGGATCTTGGAATCACTATATCAAGCGATTTAAAGCCCGGTCAGCATTGTTCAGAGGTAGTTAAAACTGCAAACAAATTGGTTGGCTTCATCGGACGAGTCTTTAATAATAAATCGGAAAAAGTAATATTAAAACTGTATGATTCGTTGGTTCGACCCCGTCTAGAGTACTGTGTACAGTTTTGGTCTCCCTACTACAGAAAAGACATAGAAAAGTTGGAACGGGTCCAACGAAGAGTAGCAAAGATGATTCCTAGGTTGAGAAATTTGTCATATGAACAAAGGCTTAAAGAGGTAAATTTATTCAGCCTATCAAAACGAAGAATGCGAGGTGATCTAATAGAAGTGTTTAACATGTTTAAAGGATTCAGTGATATTAATGCGGAAGATTACTTTACAATTGATCGATCAAATAGAACAAGAAGAAATCACAATTTGAAGATAAGTGGTAAAAGATTCTCGTCGCACGAAGCTAAAGACTTCTTCTTCAATCGAGTTGTTAATGTTTGGAACTCTCTACCTTGTGATGTCGTTGATAGTACAACAGTTACGGCCTTCAAGAATAGATTAGACAAGTGTTTTGAATCCAACCTGCAACTAAGATATTACTCATTGTCGTAATAACGTTAAATTCTTTCGAATACTGGTGTCCTTGTCCGCTTTTATCGCCCGGTTAGTGGTAGCAGTAATGGTAGTTCTTTCCTCTTTCCTACATAAATTCCATGCAGTTTTTCCATGCTGCATGGTTCTTTTTCCTTTCCTGCCAGCTTTGGCTGGAGGGATGGGGGGGTGGGGAGGAGCCTTCGCCTTTGCTGTCCTTCATCTTCCACCTTTGATTAGATAGTTAGTGTAGCTTGTCACAAACAACCTCGTAAGGACCAGCAGGTCTGCTGTTGTTTGTTCTTCCTTTGTGTTTCTTTATGTTCTTCTTGTTCCTCCTTCATCTCCTTGCTCTTCCTCCTCTTCTTCTTGTTCCTCCTTCATCTCCTTCCTCCTCCTCCTCCTCCTCCTCCTCGTCATTCTCCTTCTCCTCCTGTTTGTTCTTGTTCTTTTTCCTCCTGCTGCCTCTCCTCCTCCTCCTCTTCTTCCTTCCCTCCTCTCCTCCTGCTTCTTCTCTCCTCTTCCTCCTCGTCATTCTTCTTCTTCTCCTATTCCTTTTCCTTCTCATGTTTGTCCCTTTCTTTTTATTTTCCTCCTGTTGCTCCTCTTTTTTTTTTCCTTCTCCATCTCCTCCTGTTCCTCCTCCTCCTCCTCCTCCTCCTCCTGTTCGTTCTTCCCGTCCTTCTCTTCTCTTCTTATTGCTTTGATTTTATTTTGTTTGTCTTCTTCATGTTAGTTTTTGTTTCTTGTTGTAAGTTTGGTTTTCCTTCTGCTCCTTTTACTTTTGTTACTGTTTTATTATCGTTGATCTGTTTTCTTTATTTTTCTCTAATTTTTTATTATTATTCGTTTTATAATCATCTTTCGGTATCATTATTATCAAGATCTTTTCACCTTTATGGAGGAGACGATGGATACCTCTAATAATTGTACGCCTTACTTTATCTTACCTTACCTTACCTTACCTTACCATACCCACCTCTCCTTACCTTACCTTACCTTACACAACCTTACCTTCCTTAACCTTATCTTACCTTACCTTACCTCACCTTACCTTACCATACCCACCTCTCCTTATCTTACCTTACCTTACACAACCTTACCTTCCTTAACCTTATCTTACCTTACCTTACCTTGCCTTACCTTATCTTACCTTACCTTACCTTACCTTCCCTTACCATACCCACCTCTCCTTACCTTACCTTACCTTACACAACCTTACCTTCCTTAACCTTATCTTACCATACCTTACCTTACCTTACCTTACCTTACATAGCCTTACCTTACCTTACCTTATCTTACATAACCCTACCTTATCTTACCTTACCTTGCCTTACCTTACCTTACCTTACCATACCCACCTCTCCTTACCTTACCCTACCTTACACAATCTTACCTTCCTTAACCTTACCTTACCTTACCTTACCTTACATAGCCTTACCTTGCCTTACCTTACCTTACCTCTCCTTACCTTACCTTACCTTACACAACCCTACCTTCCTTAACCTTACCTTACCTTACCTTACCTTACCTTACCTTACATAACCTTACCTTACCTTATCTTATCTTACTTACCGTACCTTACCATACCCACCTCTCCTTACCTTACCTTACCTTACACAATCTTACCTCACTTCACCTTACCTTACCTTAACTTACTATCTGCCTTACCTTCCTTAACCTTACCTTACCTTACATAACCTTACCTTACCTTACCTTACCTTACCTTACCTTACCTTACCTTCCTTCCTCCACACGTCCCAGGCTCTCACACTTTATGAACTCAACATTTTTTCTCCCTAATGCTCACAAGATGGAGATAACTCACATCACTTGAATATTTGAACCTTTTTTCCTGTCCCTTCTTGAGCCTTTACCGAGTCCTTCTTCCTTCACACTCTCGAGATGGCGATGGTCGATACCACTAATTTTACGTTTAGCCTTCACACGTCCAGACTCGCCTCACCATTATGAGGTTTGCGCCGTTTTCCCGTGGAGAGGATCAGCGGTAATCTGCTTGAAAATATCCAGTAGCGAGATTGATTATTACGGTCTGGGAAGCGGTGGCGAGAGGGGAGAGGTAGGAGGGAGGGTCCAAGGAGCAGCCAAGGTCCCAGAGTGATCATATCTCATCAGCTGATTCCCCAAAGCCGGGTCTCAGCGCAGGCGGCGAGGCGGCAATGCTCCCTGTCTTGTCCTGTCCGGTGGCTGTGTGTCGGGGTGTTGGCGTGTGGCTGGGAGGGGGAGAGAGGGAGGTGGGTGAGATAAGCTGTGAGGAAATCGATGTGGGGGAAAGATAGCACATTAGGAAGATCAAGAGTGGCTTGAGAGAAGGTGTGAAGAGATTGAAGTGGGTGAAAGATAACTCAAAGGCATATGAGGAGGAGGTTGAGATAGGCTGTGAGGGGATCGAAATAGGGAAAATATAGGATTAGAAAGAGGAAAGGGGATTGAGAGATGCTGTAAGTAAATGGAAGTGGAGGGAAAGATGACACATTAGAAAGAGACAAATACACACACACACACACACACACACACACACACACACACACACACACACACACACACACACACACATACACACACACACACACAAACAAACAAACAAACATTCTTATCTCTACCATCCTCTCTCTCTCTCTCCCCCCCCTTATCGGAATATCTAATCGGGTTAAAAGTTTATAAGAAAGGCTCGCGATGCATTCAAGTCGATTCGATATGCGTCGCGGAAGCGTGAATAGCGTGGTCCTCCTATGTATTATGCATATTTACAAATTGATACGCATCTGTTATGTATTTATGCCGAGGGGAGGCGGAGAGCATGAAGGGATCCATCAGTGGGCGCCAAGGCAAGGAGGAGAGGCGGTTGTCGTGTTACCAGTCGACGAAATGCATTTATGGGCTAGCGCGGAGAGCTGAGAAGGCCTCCAACGGTGACTTCCTCTCCTCCTCCTCTTCCTTCCTTCCTCTCCTCCTCCTCTTCCTTCCTCTCCTCCTCCTCTTCCTTCCTTCCTCTCCTCCTCCTCTTCCTTCCTTCCTCCCTTCCTTCCTTCCTCGTCCTTCCGTCCTCTCCTCCTCCTCTTCCTTCCTTCCTCTCCTCCTCTTCCTTCCTTCCTCTCCTCCTCTTCCTTCCTTCCTCTCCTCCTCCTCTTCCTTCCTTCCTCCCCTCCTCTTCCTTCCTTCCTCTCCTCCTCTTCCTTCCTCTCCTCTTCCTCTCCCTTCCTTCCTCTCTTCCTCCTCTTCCTTCCGTCTTCCACCTCCGCCACCTCACCACACCCAGTTGTCCCACTCACCCACCTAGCCTAATCTCCCTCTTCCTTCCTTCCTCTCCCTATTACCAAGCTTCAAGATAACCTAAGAGTCCTTAGTTTCAATGCGCGTAGCCTAAGAAACAAGTTTGATGAACTGCGATGTCTTGCTCTGACAGAAAACTTTGACGTAATTATAACAGAAACATTTATCGACACCACTAATATTGATTTAAGTTCCGAATACAACATAGATGGCTACAGATTCTTCAACAATGATCGTGTAAACCGTAGAGGGGGTGGTGTCGCCCTTTTTGTCAAAAGCTACTTGCAACCCACTGACAAAACACCAAGAAACAGTAACGTTGAACATTTGTGCGTGCGAGTAAACACTGCAAAAGTTAATTTAAATATATCTGTCACTTACAGGCCTCCGGGGCAATCACTCGATGCCGATCTTGAAATGTACAGCGTCTTAAGGCAGTCACTTAATAACAGCGACTCACTGATACTAGGAGACTTTAACCTCCCCCATATCGACTGGGCGACACTGTCGGGTACAGAAGGTGAGTCCCACAGAATGATCGAATTTTTAGAGGAAAATTATCTAAGCCAAATGGTTTCTGAACCAACTCGACAAAATAACATACTTGACTTTGTTATAGCGACCCAAGATAACCTAGTCAGTAATGTCACGGTAGGAGAACACCTCGGTTCCTGCGATCATAAACTAGTGCGCATTGGCATTAGAGCTCAAACATCGGTGACTGAAAATAAAGTAAAGGTGCCCAATTTCAAAAGAGCCAACTTCGTAGAAATCCGACGAAAACTAATAGATATGCAACTATCAGACGACGGCAATGTAGAGGACGCCTGGCTAAGCTTTAAAAATCACTTACTCACTCAGCAGGACACATTTGTCCCCTTGTGCGAGAAGCGAATTAACACTAATAAAAGTCCACCTTGGTTTAATAGCGAAATTAAACACTTAGTCAAGGAGAGAAAATTGTCTTACAGGTTAAAGAAAGAGCAAAGCACGCCCGAAAACATTAGACTTTACAATGATGCAAGGCGACGAGTAAACAGATTAGTGCGTCAGGCAAAGCGTAGATATGAAGAAAATATTGCAGACAACTGTAAAAATAATCCGAAATCCTTCTTCAGTTACATAAACAACAGAAAGGCAATCAGAAGTGGAATTGGACCTTTAACAAACAGCGACGGTGCACTAATGACTGACAGCCAACACGTTGCAAACCTATTAAACAATTACTTTTCCTCGGTGTTTAATAATAACAGTCCTCCCGCAACCACCACCAACACCAGTACTAATGTAAATCCCGAGCATGCATTGTCTAACTTTGAAATAAAACCCGATGAAGTCCTTAAGGCCCTCAAATCACTCAAAACAAATAAAAGTCCTGGACCTGACAAAGTATATCCAACTCTGCTGAAAGAAACAAAGAGCGAAATACTCTCCTCCCTCACAACCGTATTCAATATGTCCTTGCGACAAGGCATCGTCCCTTCAGATTGGAAAAAGGCTAACGTGACACCGATTTTTAAGAAAGGAGACAAAATTGTGAGTTACCTTGAAAGCCACTCATTGATTGGGGACTCACAACATGGCCTCCGAAACAAAAGATCCTGCCTATCAAACCAATTAACCTTTTATAACGACCTCTTCACTGTTTATGACGTAACCAAATCACTGGACGTAGTCTATCTTGATTTCCAGAAAGCGTTTGATAAAGTCCCGTATCATAAATTACTTTACAAATTAAAGCAAATAGGTATTGACGGTCAAGTAAACCAATGGATCGCGAATTGGTTGAGCAACAGACAACAAAGAGTAGTGATTGACGGATTTAACTCAGAGTGGGCGCCTGTCACTAGTGGCGTCCCTCAGGGCTCGGTTCTTGGCCCAGTGCTCTTCATTATTTACATCAACGACGTGGATGTTGGACTCAATAACCGCATTAGTAAATTTGCAGACGACACAAGGATTGGTAACTCGGTTCTGACTGACGATGACAGGCAAAGCCTCCAAGAGGATTTGCACAAAATTTCAGCTTGGTCGGATAGATGGGAGATGCCCTTTAACGTAGACAAGTGCCAGGTCCTTCAAGTTGGAACGAGGAATAAGAAGTTCGAATACGAAATGCGCGGCGTTAAACTCAAAAGCGTTCAATGTGTCAAGGACTTGGGGGTCAAAATCGCGTCAAACCTCAAATTCTCACAGCAATGCATCGATGCAGCAAATAAAGCGAACAGAATGTTGGGCTTCATTAAAAGAAACTTTGTATTTAAGAATAAAGATGTAATACTCCCGCTCTACAACAGTTTAGTCAGACCCCACTTGGAATATGCGGTACAGTTTTGGTCTCCCCACCATGCAAAGGATATTGCTAAATTAGAAGGTGTTCAGCGTCGGGCAACGAAAATGATCCCTTCCTTGCGCAACAAATCCTACGAAGAAAGGCTTTCTACCCTTAACATGTTCTCTCTTGAGAAACGTCGCCTCCGAGCAAAACTGATCGAATGTTTTAAAATACTTAATGGTTTCACGAATGTAGACAGATCAACATTGTTTATGATCGATGACACTTTGCGCACGAGGAACAATGGCGTAAAACTCAGATGTAGACAAGTAAATTCAGACTGCACCAAATTTTTCTTCACCAACGTTGTAGTGCGAGAATGGAATAAGCTTCCACCATCAGTGGTCCAGTGTAACACGATTGACTCCTTCAAAAATAAGCTCGACCGTCACTTCCTTCAACTTAATAATCAACTAGAGTAGAAATGCAACGTTTTGGAGTCTTCTGATTAATGTAAAATCACTTATGTTTAAGGACAGACCACCAAGTCTGGACCATGGGGTCTGTGTGGTCTGATTTTCTATGTAAATCTATGTAAATCTCCTCACCCTTTCTGTACCTGGTTTCCCCGTCCTCCTTCCTCTTTTTCTCTTCCCTTTCTTACCTTTCCTTTCCTCGGTCCTCTCCCAAGCTTCTCTTTAAATACCTTCTTTTCTCCGCTCCCTCTCCATCTTCTCTCTCCTTGTCTTTGCTCTCTTCCTCCATACCATATTCTTTTATTGTCTCCCTTCTCCTTTATTTGCTTCCTCCATGATCGGCCTCAACCTCACATCGAGTTATCCTTTTTCCTCTTCTCTTTTATTTATAACTTTATCCACCCTTTCCTCCTTCCGCTCCTCTCGAGTTATCCATTTCCCTCTCCTCTTTTGTATACTTTATCCACCTTTTTCCTCTTTCCTCTCCTCTCTTCCTCTCTAATCTTCGCCACAAATGTTTATCTTCAATTTTTCTTCATTTTTCCTTTCCAGTCCTTCATTCCTTTTCTCTCCCTCCTTCTCCCTGTTCTCTGTTCACTTTGCTTCTTATTTTATCCGCCTTCAAGTTCTCGTCTCTTAGCGGTTTATGCCTCAATGCCTTCTTGCGTCTTTTTGCTCCTATTAAATATCTCTTCATCTGCCTTCGTTCCTTGTCTTATCATCTCTTAGCTTTTGATCCTCCCTTCGTTCATTTATCCAACTCATCTCCCCGCCCTCTCATTCACCTCATTTTCATCTTATTCCTTGGTTTATTTATGTTCCTCCTTCCCTCCAGTTCCTCCATAACCGTTTAACTCTCATATAACTTCTTTTTCTCCGTTCGTTCGTTCTTCCCCTCCTTCCTCTTTCCTCCATTCATTCCTTGTGTATATCATTCCCTCTTTCTTCTCTTCTTGACCTTATTTCTCACCATCGTCCTCTTTAACCCTCCTCCCTCCTTCCTTCCCTCCTTCCTTCCTTCCTTCTTCAAACCATTACCTCGCCGCTCTCACTTTTCACCGTCGTCCTCCTTAACCCTCTTCCTCCTCCTGTTCCTCCTCCTCCTCCTGCCACACCTGATGGAGAGCCGACAAGTTCGCCTCAGCCAACATTCGGTTTCTTCCTCTCGTTTTCTTTTTTTCCCTCCCGGCTGTTGCGACGCCCTATATATTGTGTGGCGGCGGCGGCGGAGGAGGAGGTGGAGGGCTGTTTCTGGACCCCTTCCAAGATTGGCGAATTGGCAACAGAATGAGAGAGAGAGAGAGAGAGAGAGAGAGAGAGAGAGAGAGAGAGAGAGAGAGAGAGAGTAATAATAATAATAATAATAATAATAATAATAATAATAATAATAATAATAATAATAATAATAATAATAATAATAATAATAATAATAATAATAAACTTTATTTCCACTAAAAAGTGGTTATTCTAAACATCTAAATAGACATGGTAGGTCATACATATAAATATACATGATATATTATACATCTAAATATACATGATAGAATATACAGAAGGCAGTAAAGTAGATAATACATTCATGCAGAGGTCAACAGCTTCTTTTTAAGAATTGATTTTAATGTGGTCAGATTATGAGAGTCTTTTATTTCATTCGGTAGTTGGTTCCATAATTTAGGACCTAATACATGAAAGGCTCTTGCACCTGTGTCGGTGTTGGTTCTGGGGACGTAGAGATTGTTTTGTTGTCTTGTTGTTGAGTCTGTCATATAGTTAACAGTTGGGAGAGAGGATGTGGTCTGGGTAATCTTTTATTTTCTGCTTAAACACTTTTGTGACGAGGTTAAAGGTGATTAGGTCTTTGATTTTAAGCCATTGTAAATCTTTAAATAATGGAGTGACATGATCGTATTTCCTGGCTTTCCCATCTGCCACTTTTATCGCGAAGTTTTGTAGTTTTTGCACTTTGTTTATTAAAGTTAAGTTTGTTGTCCCCCATATTGTGATGCCGTATTTTATGATGCTTAATTCCAAAGTCTGGATAACCATTAAGCGTGTTCCTTTGTTGAAGAGATCTTTGTGTCTGTTAATGAAGTTTAAGGTTCCCATTGTTTTCCTAGTCATTTCATTTATGTGTCTGTCGAAGGTCATGTGTGAATCCAGATGGAAGCCAAGGTTCTTAACATGGAGGAGGGGCTGTATAACGCCATCGGCACATCTGATGGTGGTGGTGTTAGGTATGTGTGCCAGGAGTTGGCGTGTGCCTAGGAAGATACATTGTGTCTTATTGATGTTTAGCTGAAGGCCGTTCTGTAGAAAATAGGTTCTTATTTGTTTCAAAGTGATCTCAGTTTTATTAATTAAAGTATTTATTTCGTTGATATTACCGCTGTGGAGGAACTGTGTGTCGTCGGCGTATTGTACTAGAAGGCAGTTATTGATATAGGTAGATATGTCATTTACATGGATATTGAATAATGTTGGGCCTAGTATTGAACCTTGGGGGACTCCAAAGGCTACTGATTTCTTGGATGAGACGATGTCTTTAATGCGGACTGACTATGACCTGTCATCGAGGTAACTGTCAAACCAGTAGGTGTCAACATTAATCTGTTGAAGTTTTCGGAGTAAGATGGTGTGGCTGACACTGTCGAAGGCTTTAGAAAGGTCGCAGAGTGTTAAAAGTGATATTTGTTTGTTACCTATATTATCGTAAATTTTATTGGTAATGACTTGCAGCGCTGTCTCTGTAGAGAGTTTTGGTCTAAAGCCGTGTTGGGTCGGAGAGAGAAGTTTGTTACGTTCCAGGAATGACATTAATTGATTGGCAACTACCTTTTCTAATATTTTTGAAAAAATTGGAAGTAGAGAGATGGGACGATAATTTCCTATTTTGTCTGGGTTACCGTTTTTATATAGTGGGGTGACAACAGCGTTTTTCCAGGAGGCAGGAAAAATGCCTGTGACGATTGAGGTATTTATGATGGTTGTGAGGTAGAAGATGATAACTGTAAGTGAGTCTTTGATAAACCTTAGGGAAATGTTATCACAACCAAACGATTTAGTATTTTGAAGCTGTTTTACAGTTAAGATGATTGTGTTCTGGTCTACTGGCTGAGGTCTGAAAAGCGCGAGATTAGTGGGGGTAGAGGGCGCGACCGGGACGTTAGGAGCTTCGTTATGGTGATTACGGTTTTCGACTTTTAATGATTTTTGAGTTGATTCGTATGTGGTTAGGCCGACGTTCGCAGAGAAGTTATTAAAATCTTCAGCTTTTTCACTTATGTTCTCAAGGGGCGGGTGGGTCGTGCTCTGTGTTTTACTAGGAATAATAGTTTTTAATGTGTTCCAAGTTTCAGCTGTGTTATTTTTGCACGTGTGTAGTTCTTGGTGGTAGTAATTTTTCTTTGCAGTGGTTATTAGACGTTTGACGTTTTTCTTTATTTCTTTATAGCTATTTTTTTTTTTTTTTTTTTTTTTTTTACAGCAAAGGAGACAGCTCAAGGGCACAAAAAAGTAAACATTAATAAAAAAAAAGCCCGCTACTCGCTGCTCCTAAAAAGAATCCAAAGAGGTGGCCGAAAGATAAGTCAGTTTCGGTAGGAGAGGTGTCCTGATACCCTCCTCTTGAAAGAGTTCAAGTCGTAGGCAAGAGGAAAAACAGATGAAGGAAGATATTTCCAGAGTTTACCAGCGTGAGGATGAAAGAGTGAAGATGCTGGTTAACTCTTACATAAGGGTTTGGACAGTATAGGGATGAGCATGAGTAGAAAGTTGCGTGCAGCGGGGACGCGGGAGGGGAGTATGCATGCAGTTAGCAAGTTCAGAAGAGCAGTCAGCGTGGAAATATCGATAGAAGATAGAAAGAGAGGCAACATTGCGGCGGAATTTAAGAGGTAGAAGACTATCAGTATGAGGAGGAGAGCTGATGAGACGAAGAGCCTTTGCCTCCACTCTGTCCAGAAGAGCTGTGTGAGTGGAGCCCCCCCACACATGAGATGCATACTCCATACGAGGGCGGACAAGGCCCCTGTATATGGACAGCAACTGTGCAGGGGAGAAGAACTGGCGGAGACGGTACAGAACGCCCAGCCTCGAGGAAACTGATTTAGTAAGAGATGAGATGTAAGTTTCCAGTTGAGATTTTGAGTTAAGGATAGACCGAGGATGTTTAGTGTTGAGGAAGGTGATAGCTGTATGGTTGCCGGATTATTTGGTTGCTGGCTGTCTTGGATGGGGATAGCAAAAAAGAACTATGAGATCAAGAAAGTATGGGCCAGGGCGAAAAGAAAGTAATCCTAAAGGGCTTCTTTCAGATGTATAGAACAAAAGCACGGGAAAATTGGACCGCTGAAATCAAACTGGGGAGCTAGTAGAAATTACGAAAATATGAGCACATTGTTGAGCAACTACTTCCTTTCAGTATTCACACAGGAGAGATCGAACGGCTATACCGGAAAAGTTCAGGAGTACGAGGGCAGGAGATGGCGATAAATTGAGATAATCATTACAGAGCAGAAGTAGTTCAGGATGGGATAGATAAGCTTAAGAAGAACAGTCGCCAGGTCTGACAGGATATTTCCGAGGGTATTAAAGGAGCTAAGGTGATATAATCAGTGACCCACTAACCGACGTCTCTTTAAGATGTCGGTAAAATACTAACTAATATTATGAGAGCCTATGGAAAGTAGCTAATGTGACGCCGATTGCAAAAAGGGGACAAGGTCAGTTACTTCAAACTATCCTTAATTAAACTTAACATCGGTTATAGGAAGATGCTGGAGTCCATAATAGCCAGGGGCATTCAGGAGCATTAGAGAAACATAAGCAATTTAAAACCATAGCATGAGGTTCTAAAAGGTGAAGTCATGCCTCACCAATCTCTTGTCAACACAATAAAGTATTTGAGGCGGTTGACAGAGATGAAAAATTATGATGTAATCTATCTTGATTTTAGTAAACCCGTTTGACAAAGTTCCTCACAACGACTATTTGCTTAAATTACAAACTCACAGGTAGGGTAAAGTTTTGAACTGGGTCAAAGGCGTGGCTTAGCAATAGGAAGCAAAATTGCAAATCAATGGTAAAAAAGATCTGACTGGGGATATGTACAATTAGGAGTCCCTGAGTTCAGTAATGGAGTCCACTTTTGTTTATTATTTATATCAATGACTTAACCCAGGAATTAAGTAGTGATGTTAAGTAAATTTAGATGATACCAAAGATCGGTAGAGTAATTGAGTCGGATCAGGACGCTAGTATTCTCAAGAACTCAACAGATTATAAGCTGGAGCGGATAAATAGCAGATGGAGTTCAATGTGAGAGTGCAGTATTCTGGTGTAGGTAGGAACAACCCTCACATAACTATTGCTTAAATGACACTCTCATAAAGTAGATTGGGTGCGAGAGGATTTAGGGGTGTAGTGAACTCTGATCTCCGTCCAAGAACCTGACCATTCAAGCTAGAAATCGAATAATAGGGTACTGGATTTATTTCAAAAAGGAGCGTAAGCAACAGAAGCCAAGTCTTCACTCAAAACTATATTTAGCATTGATTTAGACCTCATCTTGACTATGCAGTTCAGTTCTGGTCACCCTACTATAGAATGGATATCAAAATGTTAGAATCGGTGCAGGAGGGACCAATACAAAGTGATTCAGGGTTGAGAAACTTGCCATACAGGAAAGACTCAAACAGTTAAACTTGCATTCTCTAGAAAGCGAAGGTGCGTGGAACATGATCGAGGTTTATAAATGGATGAAGGGCTTCAGCAGGGAGCATTCATGAGTTTTGTTGAAGTGAGAACCAGGTGGGACACAGAAATGTGGGTTTAAACTGGATAAATTCAGATTCAACAGGACATAGAAGCACAAGTGGTTTACTAATAAGGGTGGTGGATGGAGTGGAATAAGGCAACAGTCATGTGGTGAGTGCCAATACAATTGTCACATTCAAAAATAGACTAGATAAATTCATGGACAGCGATATTGGGTGGGGTTAGATACACAGAGACTTAAGGGTCAAAGGAGCTGCCTCGTACAGGCCTACCGGCCTCTTGCAGACTCCTGCGTTCTTATGTTCTTATGTTCTACTGAGTCTTTGATCGTGTTCCGTTTCTTCCTAATTCGTATTCTGTTTCTTTGTTTTATGTTTGTTCCTAATGGTCCCTGGAATGTTTTTTTATTTTATTGTAAGGTGGCGATTAGCGTGTTTTTGTGTGGGTGGGTTCTTGTAAATAGTAGCTTGTGTGTGTGTAGGGGGAAGGAGTTTTTATTGTGTGTGTGTGTGTGTAGGGGGTAGGTGTGAGTGTGGGTGTGGGTGTGTATTCTCGTATTTTTCTCGTAAATCTCAGTCTTGTAATTAGTTAGGTAGTAATAACTATAACAATAACTATAACTACATATTTATGTAATATTATACCTCAATACATTTGTTTGCCCTTTCTACTCCTTTCTCATAAATATCGTTGTTACATAAACAAGGCAGCTCCTGTGAACCTAACCCCACCTAACATCACCGTCCATGAACTTTTCTACTCTTTTTAATGTATCTATTGTATTGGCACTCACCTCATGACTGCCCATCCTGTTCCACTCATCCACCATTCCTTTGGTTAACTAATTCTTGCCTATGTCCTTGTTGAATCTGAATTTATCTGATTTAAACCCATTACTACGTGTTCAACCCTTCTTTGTTACCTTCCTTCAGAACCTTATTAATATTACCCTTATCAAAATCCCTTCATCCATTTATAAACATCGATCAAGTCTCCTCGCACCCTTCATCATCCTCATCCTCATCATCATCGTCTTTGTATCACTAGTATTATTATATTCCCTTCTTCCTCCCTTCCTTCTTTTTTTTCATCCTTCCCTTTCGCGCCGAACATGGGAGGAGTGGAATATGTGATAACTCTCTTGCTGTCCCTTCCCCTTCTTTATTTCCTTCCTTCTTTCTCTCCCCTCTGCTGCTCTTCCTCTCTTTATCCCTTTCTTCATCTCTCGTTCTGTTTTCCTTCCTCTTGATTCACTTTTCCCTTTTCTTCCCCTTCGTGTGTTTTCAATATTTCCTTCTTTTTGCACTTTTCCATTCTTCTTCAGTATTTTCCTTCTTCTTCCATTTTCCTTTCCTCTCTTTCATTTTTTCCTTAATGTATGTATGCCTCTTTTTTTTTCCTTGTTTTTGTACTTTCCTATTTTTCTTCAGTATTTTCCTTCTTCTTCCATTTTTCTTTCCTCTCTTTCATCTTTTTTCCATCTATCTCTTTTTCCTTTTCTTTCCCTACGTCCGTGTGTTTGACTCTTTTCTCCCTGTTTTTGCACTTTTCCATTCCTCTTCAGTATTTTCCTTCTTCCATTTTTCTTTCCATCTATCTGTTTCTCCTCCCTCTCTCCCCTCGACAACGGCCACGCCACCTCTTCTCGTCCTATCAGCGAAGTTAACTTAAGCAACGTTGGGTCTGGTTAGTGCTTGGATGGTTGGCTGCCTGAGAACACCAGATGCTGTTGACGTAACTTTTTTTCTTGGACTGAGAGTACTGTGAAGTGTGGGGGAGGCGTTTCCGGCTTCCTCCCTGTTACTGCTAAACCAGTGTTTCTTAAACTTTTTTGTGCAGCGGACCCCTTTTATTAAAATTACTCATGTAGCGGACCCTTTATTATTATAATTTTATTATATTAAATTACTTCCATCCCAATGTGACTTAGCCACTGTAAAAAGCCATCAGGATTTGGTGCTTCAAAAATAGGAATTTATGACGTTTTGGCCGAAAATTTGACTGAAATCGATATTAAAAATTATCCTGCGGACCCCTTGGAACATTCCACGGACCCCTGGGGGTCCGCGGACCACACTTTAAGAAACACTGTGCTAAACCATTTCAAATAGTCCGTTTGGGCGCTCGATTCCGCGGGTCCTTTCCTCCCCTCTGCTCTGCCACACAGCCCCAACCCCTATCCCTTCCTCTCATATGTTACCTATAGCTAACATATGAGAGGCAGGGATAGGTGTTGGGACTGTGTGGCAGAGCAGAGGCAGAAAGGACCTGCGAATCGAGCGCCCAAACGGAGTATTTGAAATGGCATGACTATAGTTCAGGAGTGAGGAAGGGGTGCGTCCTTGCTCCAGCGCTTTTAAACATTTTCATGGACTGAGTATTAGGCAAAGTTATTTATTAAAGTCGTAGCGGAGTATCTGCTGGCGACATCAAAGTCACTGATCTTGTTTTTACCGACGATAACGTACCTCTCGGGGAATCGCTGGAGGCTCTGGTGATGGCTCTCGAAGTGCTGCATGAGGAGGCGAAGACTCTGGAATTGAAGGTCTCCTGGGCCAAAATCAAGGTCGTCGTTTGGAGACTTGCTTGATGGGTCGACACGGTTCAGTATGTTCTTGCAGGTGGGAGAATGTCGAGGTCAAAATCAAAACCAAAAGAGAGAGAGAGAGAGAGAGAGCTCTTTCACTTTCACCCATTTCTTCCAATGCTTTCATCTCCCCTCCACCTCCTCCTCCAGGTAAAGCAGAGGAAGGAGGAGAGCGTGTCACCTGTAATTAGAAGCCGGCAGGTGTCAGGCGGGTCAAGGCTGGGGACTGCTCTCATGCCTGGCGGAGCTGTTTTGTGAGTCTCCATCCTGTTGTTGATCAAGGGGAGGGTGGAGGCGGAGGAGGAGGGAGGATGCTGGTGGAAGGAGAAGAGAGAGGGATCAGGGCTTAGGTGATACTGGAAGGGGATGAGACTGGATGGGCTGAGACTGGTGAAGGAGGCGAAGAAGAAGGGGTCAGTGTAGCCGGTGCATGGAGAGGAAGAAGGGGAGAGGGAAAGTGAAGCTGGGAGGCGGGAGGGAGGATGCTGGTGAGAGGAGAAGAAGGATGAAGGCTTAGGTGATACTGGAAGGGAATGAGATTGGATGTGCTGAGACTGGTAAAGAAGGCGAAGGAGAAGGGGTCAGTGTAGCTGGCGCATGAAAAGGAAGAAGGGAGGGGGAAATTGAAGCTGGGAGGCAAAGAGGGAGGATGCTGGTGGAAGGAGAGGAGAGAGAAGGATGAGGGCTTAGGTGAAACTGGAAGGGGATGAGATTGGATGAGCTGATTTACATAGATTTACATAGAAAATCAGACCACACAGACCCCATGGTCCAGACTTGGTGGTCTGTCCTTAAACCTAAGTGATTTTACATTAATCAGAAGACTCCAAAACGTTGCATTTCTACTCTAGTTGATATTAAGTTGAAGGAAGTGACGGTCGAGCTTATTTTTGAAGGAGTCAATCGTGTTACACTGGACCACTGATGATGGGAGCTTATTCCATTCTCGCACTACAACGTTGGTGAAGAAAAATTTGGTGCAGTCTGAATTTACTTGTCTACATCTGAGTTTTACGCCATTGTTCCTCGTGCGCAAAGTGTCATCGATCATAAACAATGTTGATCTGTCTACATTCGTGAAACCATTAAGTATTTTAAAACATTCGATCAGTTTTCCTCGGAGGCGATGTTTCTCGAGAGAGAACATGTTAAGGGTAGAAAGCCTTTCTTCGTAGGATTTGTTGCGCAAGGAAGGGATCATTTTCGTTGCCCGACGCTGAACACCTTCTAATTTAGCAATATCCTTTGCATGGTGGGGAGACCAAAACTGTACCGCATATTCCAAGTGGGGTCTGACTAAACTGTTGTAGAGCGGGAGTATTACATCTTTATTCTTAAATAAAAAGTTTATTTTAATGAAGCCCATCATTCTGTTCGCTTTATTTGCTGCATCGATGCATTGCTGTGAGAATTTGAGGTTTGACGCGATTTTGACCCCCAAGTCCTTGACGCATTGAACGCTTTTGAGTTTAACGCCGCGCATTTCGTAATCAAACTTCTTATTCCTCGTTCCGACTTGAAGGACCTGGCACTTGTCTACGTTAAAGGGCATCTCCCATCTATCCGACCAAGCTGAAATTTTGTGCAAATCCTCTTGGAGGCTTTGCCTGTCTTCGTCAGTGAGAACCGAGTTACCAATCTTTGTGTCGTCTGCAAATTTACTAATGCGGTTATTGAGTCCAACATCCACGTCGTTGATGTAAATAATGAAGAGCACTGGGCCAAGAACCGAGCCCTGAGGGACGCCACTAGCGACCGGCGCCCACTCTGAGTTAAATCCGTCAATCACTACTCTTTGTTGTCTGTTGCTCAACCAATTCGCGATCCATTGGTTTACCTGACCGTCAATACCTATTTGCTTTAATTTGTAAAGTAATTTATGATGCGGGACTTTATCAAACGCTTTCTGGAAATCAAGATAGACTACGTCCAGTGATTTGGTTACGTCATAAACAGTGAAGAGGTCATTATAAAAGGTTAATAGATTTGATAGGCAGGATCTTTTGTTTCGGAAGCCATGTTGTGAGTCCCCAATTAATGAGTGGCTTTCAAGGTAACTCACAATTTTGTCTCTAATTATGCCCTCAAGTAGCTTACCTACAACCGAAGTTAGACTAATGGGCCTGTAATTACCTGGTACTTTTTTGTCTCCTTTCTTAAAAATCGGTGTCACGTTAGCCTTTTTCCAATCTGAAGGGACAATGCCTTGTCGCAAGGACATATTGAATACGGTTGTGAGGGAGGAGAGTATTTCGCTCTTTGTTTCTTTCAGCAGAGTTGGATATACTTTATCAGGTCCAGGACTTTTATTTGTTTAACGTGATTTGAGGGCTTTAAGGACTTCATCGGGTTTTATTTCAAAGTTAGTGAAGTGAAGGAGACGAAGAAGGAGTGAGTGTAGCTTGAGGAGAGAAAGGCATATAGGAAAAGGAAGAAGTTAGATTTGTCAAGTAGATTTATGCAAGGAAACACGTCACTATAGAAGGAAAAGGAGATATAAGAAAGAGAGAAAACGGAGATATAAGATTGAGAGGAACTAAAACATGACAAAGTATTAAAAGAGTCTGACAAACCAACCGAACGAGCAGGAGAGGACCAGAAAGACAAAAAAAAAAAAAAAGGAAAAAAGAAAAAAAACATCACATAGGAAAGAGGAAAAGGAGATATAAGATTAAGAGAGGACCAGAAGGCAAAAAAAAAAGGAAAAAAACATCACAGACCTCACTTTTTTTTTCTTTTTCCTCCTTCAGTCGACTTTCTTGCTTATTACTCGTGTTTTATTTCCATTACTGTTAGCCGCAAAGTTTTCCTCCTCCTCCTCCTCCAAACTTTCTCTCCTCTCTCCAATTACCTGTGAAGGGGAGGAGTCGGCCACCAGTGAGTTCTTCCTCCCTGGTCTCCGCCTCATTATGAAAAGTTTGTCCTGAAGGTGAAGAGGCTTAGAGGAGGAGGAGGAGGAGGAGTTTTAAGTAGAAGCGGAGGAAGAACATGAACGAGAAGAACAAGAGGAAGAACAAGAACAAGAAGTGGAGGATAAGGAGGAGGAGGAGAAAGAAGATAAAGGAGAAGAAAAGAAGGAGCAGAAGAAGAAGACGAGACAATATATATAATGAGAAGAAAAAGAAGATGAAGAAGAAGAAGAAAAAGAAGATAGAATATATAACAAGAAGAAAAGGAAGATGAAGAAGAAGAAAAGATGAAGTAGAATGAAAAATAAAAACGATTGGGAAAGGAAGAGAAAAAGAAGAAGAAAGGTCCAATTAAAATGAAAATAAGGGCGATGGAAAAGAAAATGGGAAGGACACACACATGCAAGCTAAAAAAGAAAAACGAGGAAAGAGGAAAATGAGAGGAAAAAAAGAGGAACATAATAATAAAAAGTACTATTAGTGGTTTTGTGTCCGAAGAATGAAGGAGGAGGATGAAAGAGAGCACTTCTTTGTCTCATCACGTCCTGGCCACAGAGAGAGAGAGAGAGAGAGAGAGAGAGAGAGAGAGAGAGAGAGAGAGAGAGAGAGAGAGAGAGAGAGAGAGAGAGAGAGAGAGAGAGAGAGAGAGAGCAGAACACTAAAACAGCACCAAAATGTATATATCAAAAAGGGAAATTGTAAGTTATCACATACACGACAAGGCTATCAGAAGAACGTGTTTGCCCCAACTTTGATTTATTAGTGGAAACAAAGTAGTAGTAGTAGTAGTAGTAGTAGTAGTAGTAGTAGTAAAGGTAGTAGTAGTAGTAGTTGTAGTAGAGGTGGAAATAGTAGTAGTTGTAGTTGGGAGTTATAGTAGTAGTAGTAGTAGCAATAATTGTAGCTGTTATGATAGTTGTTGTTGTTGTTGTTGTTGTTGTGATGATGCTAAGAATAATAAAGGTAATTGTAGAAGGAAGGGTAACAGTGGTAACAATAATAATAATAATAACAATAATAATAATAATAATAATAATAATAATAATAATAATAATAATAATAATAATAATAATTATAATAATAATAATAGTAATAATAATAATAATAATAATAATAATAATAATAATAGTAATAGTAATAATAATAATAGTAATAATAATAATAATAATAATAATAATAATAATAATAATAATAATAATAATAATAATAATAATAATAATAATAATAATAATAATAATAATAATAATAATAATAATAATAATAATAATAATAATAATAATAATAATAATAATAATAATAATAATAATAATAATAATAAAAAAGTCTTCCCGTCAGCGGTACTTTTCCTCGTCGACCGGAATTGTTTTGTCGTTGTTAAATTCCTCCCTTCACGGCCCACTCGCTTGTTTTCTTCCCGGCCGATTCAAGAAGGAGAGGAGGAGGAGCAGGAGGAGGAAGAGGCTCGCTATAACCTTTAACCTTCCTCCTCCTCTTTTTGTATCGAGAAAGAAAACGGAGGACCATCGAACAACAACAACAGCAAAGAGGAAGAAGAAAAAGAAATAGGAAACAAAAAAGACTTGCAAGAAATGAAGAACAATAAAAAAGAAAGAAAAATAGCATTGAAACGTCACACAAACACACACAAAAAAAAAAAAAAAAAACATATAATAAACAAAATAATCTAAAGGGTTAAGACATGAAAAATAGATGGATTTTTTTTTTACAACAAAGGAGACAGCTCAAGGGCACAAAAAAAGGAAACAATAATAAAAATAGGATAGATAGATAGATAGATAGACAGATACAGAGAGAGAGAGAGAGAGAGAGAGAGAGAGAGAGAGAGAGAGAGAGAGAGAGAGAGAGAGAGAGAGAGAGAGAGAGAGAGAGAGAGAGAGAGCAACAGACAGGCAAACAGACAGACAGACAGCCGCGGCAATCACGTTTAGCTGCACAATGAAAGGACAGGCGATCCAATATAAGAGATAAAGGAGGGCTTCGCAGGAACGACCCGGAGGAGGAGGAGGAGGAGGAAGAGGAGGAGGAGGAGGAGGAGAAGAAGAAGAGAAGAA
>NW_026110341.1:247500-250000 GCF_024679095.1 Eriocheir sinensis | reverse complement strand
CCTCCCCCCACCACACAAGCCACAAGTGCCCTGCCAAGTAAAATTGACCAGGACTGGCAGGAGGTGTGCTCCTCCCACCCCAGGTGGCGCGGCTGGTGGGAATCTGGGAAGCCAAGAGCACTGAGGAAGGTGACTCACGACCCCCCAGAAGACGCCGAGACAGCCCCACCCCCTCGGCGCCGGCCGGGCCAACCCACCCAGGCCACACAGACCCCCCCGCCCACTGTCAGAAACAGAAACCCCCCCTCTCCCAGCCGATCCACTCCTCCTACCCCCTCCCGTCCTCCCCGCCACCATCACCACTACAACCGCGGACGCGGAGACACACCACGGCACACACACCATCGCCCCCAACCCCTCTGGACTCAGGCCTCACCACCCTTCTGTGGCAGGTGCCGTCAGCGCGGCCACACAGTTAATCACTGCTCTGAGACCATCTGCGACTTCTGTGGCCGACGTGGGCACCTCGCTGACCAGTGTCGCAAGAGGCAGGCAGAGGCAAAGCGAAGTCTAGAGTGTGCGTATTGCCAGCGGCGAGGACACACCGATGACGAGTGTTACGCTCGAGCCGCCGACATCAGACAGGAACGACTGCTTCGAGCAATCCTGTCTGAACACCAGCCACCCATCACCCAGCCTGCTCCCTACCAGCAAGCGGTGCACGCCCCGCCCTACCCATCCTGGCCTCATCCCCCGCACACTCCCCTTCCGCTGATCCGATAAGGCGATACGGACACCAGCGGCCTCAAGATTCTGTCCGCCAACGTACGAGGCTTTAGGACCAACATCGGGGAGCTGACACACGCCCTCGTCCTCAGGCACCACATCGACATAGTGGTGACAGTGGAGACCTTCCTGGACGACACATGCGCCACCACCTGTGATAAGATCCCCGGGTACTCGCACTGGGCCAGACGAGACCGCCACACAGGACAGGGGGGAGGCATTGCTGTTTGCCACCGAAACGGCCTGCAGACGGACGCCCTCACCACAGACACTCCCCTGGAAATGGAGATGATGTTCCTCCGCATCATTCTCGAGGACAGGAGCGCTCTGCTACTCTGTGCCATGTACCGGCCACAGTGGCAAGGCAGCGCCCCCCTCACCTACCTCACAGAGCACCTGGACGACCTTATGGCTGCCCACAGCTGTCAGTACGCGATGGTTGTGGGCGACCTAAATCAACACCTGGTGGCGAGGGCCTTCACCGAGCTCACAGCGGTGCATGGATTGCACAACCATGTTGAGTTCCCGACACATCAGCGTGGAGGCTCCCTGGACCCTGTGCTCACAGACCTGCCGAGAGACTGCGTGCTGTGCTGCCCACTAGACCGTGTGGGCAGTTCCGACCACAATGCCATACTCACCACCATCAGCCTGGCCCCAGCGCGTGAAGAGGAACATCAGCGAGTCATCTGGCTGTGGGACCGCGCGGACTGGACGGCTGCAAGGCAGGCCCTGGCAGCAACTGCTTGGGGCACAGTCCTTAACGGTGACCCACAACATGACGTCTCCGCCCTCACCACTGTCCTCAATACCGTCCAGCAGCAACACGTCCCCCACCGCACCTACTCATCCAGCCCAAAAGACCAGCCTTGGTTCGGGTACAGGTGCCGTATTGCAGCCGAAAGGAAACACAAGGCTTGGACACGATATAAAAGACACCCCACGCAGGAAAATAAGGCCCAACACAGACGAGCCTGCAAAAATATGACGAGGACAGCAAAGTGGGCAAAAGAAAGGTGGGATGCCGACAGGAGGAGAAAGCTGTCCTCTAACCAAACCGACCCGAAACAGTGGTGGGGGCTGGTGAAGGAACAGCAAGGCCTTACCCCCCAGGAACGTATCCCGCCCCTGAGGAAACCTGACGGAGACCTGGCCATCACCAGCCGGGAAAAGGCTGACCTGCTGGCCTGTCACTTCAGTCAAAAGATGACAACCCAGGAGCCAGACAGGCAGCCGCCCACCCTCCCCCAACTCATCGCCTCAAGACTAGAGAATGTGCTAATCTCTGAGGACGCTGTCAGGAGACATCTGAGGGGCGTCAACACCAGGAAGGCGCCAGGCCCTGACAGCGTCAGTCCATACTTACTGCGGCGATGCTCCGATGAGCTCACCAGCCCCCTCGCCCAGATCTTCCGGCGATGCCTGCAGAGCGGGGTGTGGCCTGCACAGTGGAAGGAGGCCAGAGTCACACCCGTACACAAGAAAAAATCCAGGTCCGAGCCAGGCAATTACAGGCCAATATCACTCCTCCCAATCATCAGCAAGATATTTGAGAGGATCATCGGGGAGCAATTGACATCCTTCCTCGAGGAAAACCACCTGCAGTCACCGAAGCAGTTTGGTTTTCGGAAGGGCCGCTCTACCTCAGACCTCCTCCTTCTCCTCTCAAAGTCCTGGCATGACGCCCTTGATGACGGCCACCCCTCTCTCGTGATTGCCCTGGATATAGCTGGCGCGTTCGACTCCGTTTGGCACCGCGGTCTGACGGCGAAGC
>NW_026110341.1:217500-242500 GCF_024679095.1 Eriocheir sinensis | reverse complement strand
TTATCCTGTTTTCATTGTATTGTCCTCTTTTCATTGTATTGTCCTGTTTTCATTGTATTATCCTGTTTTCATTGTATTATCCTGTTTTCATTGTATTGTCCTCTTTTCATTGTATTGTCCTCTTTTCATTGTATTATCCTGTTTTCATTGTATTATCCTGTTTTCATTGTATTATCCTGTTTTCATTGTATTGTCCTCTTTTCATTGTATTGTCCTCTTTTCATTGTATTATCCTGTTTTCATTGTATTGTCCTCTTTTCATTGTATTATCCTGTTTTCATTGTATTGTCCTGTTTTCATTGTATTGTCCTGTTTTCATTGTATTGTCCTCCTTTCATGATATTGTCCTCCTTTCATGATATTGTCCTCCTTTCATGATATTGTCCTTTCATTATATTTTCCTCCTGGTTTCATTGTGTTCTGCTCCTACTTTCATATTATCCTCACATCATCCTCATTGTCCTCACTTTGTACTCATATCTCTCTCTCTCTCTCACACACACACACACACACACACACACACACACACACACACACTAATCCTTATCCACGTTCCATTCTTATCAATATAATCTTTACACATCTCCCTGTTTCCCATTAGCTTGCCATAGAGGATTATAAAGTCCTTTCCATACGTCTGTGTTGTGCCTTTTCATTGATGCTGAGTATTAATGAGATCTTTTCCTCTTTACAGGTAAGGCACAATACTTGAGGCTCGAGAGGAAGGAAGGAAGGAGTGGTGTAAGCTGATCAAGGTTTGGCGTGTGTGTGTAGGAGGGGACGTTTGTGTGTGTGTGTGTGTGTGTGTGTGTGTGTGTGTGTGTGTGTGTGTGTGTGAATAATAAAAATCAAAAAGAAGATATGTTGCTTCATTACTACGTATAGCAAATTTAGTGACAAAAAAATGCAAAACTAAAAGAGGGAAGCAGAAACGAAAGAAAAAAATACACAAAAAAAGAGAAAAATTCATATTCATTCATTTACATTTTACAGAAGCGAGAGAAAAGAACTAGAAAATTTAGCAACAACACAAGCAAAATATAACATTGTGGTGCAACTCAAAATAATAAAAAAAATACATAATTCATCACAGCTATCATGAGATCAAAGGAATGGATAGAATAGACACTTAAAAAAAACATAGATACATAAAAGACTACAGAATTAACAGATAGACAATATGATAGAACCCAAAGGCAGGAGTAGGAGGAGGGGGAGGAAGAGGAGCCTTTGATGAAGCAGATAAGGGTGTGCCTATCTCTGAGTGCCGGTTCAGTGCCATTGCAAGAAGTGGCGAGGATGTGAAAAATGTAATGGTCGAGTTCTGAATCCCCGAGGTGACGTGTGGGAGGAGGAGGAGGAGGAGGAGGAGAGGCAGAGTAGGGTTCGAGAGAGGATCATTGAGGATATTTGTTCGTCCCTTATCCTCCTCCTCCTCCTCCTCTTCCTCCACCTCCTCTTCCTCTTCCTCCTCCTTGTCCTCATCCTACTACCAATGTCCCTCGCATCGTTTTGTGTTGCTTTGTTTCGCCTTCGCCACCTCCTACTACTCCTCCTCCTCGAAGCGCCGTCAGGAATGTGTTGTCAGGTTATGTGTGGGATGTGCCGCGAGGGATATTACACACACACACACACACACACACACACACACACACACACACACACACACACACACACATTATTACGTACATACATGGCATACGGGTGATATTAATGTGCGTGTCTCCCTGAGTTATGTATTTATATTTAGGCATCTCACGCCGGGTGGCCGCCATTAATTACTGGTGGGGAAGGTGCGGGCATGGGGTGGGGGGGGGCATGTAGGTGCATTGTACGACCCGTTGTTTGATGACACTTGTGGTGATGATAATGATAATGATGATGGTAATAATAATAATAATAATAATAATAATAATAATAATAATAATAATAATAATAATAATAATAATAATAATAATAAGTACAGTATAGATGGTAATGATGATGGGAATGATAGTAAGTGCTGTAAAGATGCAAAGGAAGGGAAAGTTTGACAAAAGGAAAGGAAAAGATGTGTGTGTGTGTGTGTGTGTGTGTGTGTGTGTGTGTGTGTGTGTGTGTGTGTGTGTGTGTGTGTGTGTGTGCAGACGAAGGAAAGTATGAGCGCAAAGAAATGACACGAATAATGAGGTCTTTGTGCCCTGAGGGAGGTTCAGTAACACGAGGATTTCTTGGTATTTTTGTTAAAAGTAGCAAAGTGTCGTAAGAAAAATCCTTTGTCTTAAGATACCCAAGAGGAGGAGGAGGAGGAAGAAGAAAAAGAAGAAGAAGAAGAAGAAGAAGAAGAGGAGGAGGGGAACAAAAAAAAGGACAAGTAAGAAGATGATAACGAGAAACTGTATGATAGAAACTTAGCAAAATGATAAAGGAAAAACAGAGGCAACAAAACAGGTATGATATGGATGGATGCATTGATATAACTGGATGGAAAAAGACAAACAAGTAAAGAGAGAGAGAGAGAGAGAGAGAGAGAGAGAGAGAGAGAGAGAGAGAGAGAGAGAGAGAGAGAGAGAGAGAGAGAGAGAGAGAGAGAGAGAGAGAGAGAGAGAGAGAGAGAGAGAGAGAGAGAGAGAGAGAGAGAGAGAGAGAGAGAGAGAGAGAGAGAGAGAGAGAGAGAGAGAGAGAGAGAGAGAGAGAGGTAAAACAACAAGTAATGACTCAGCAAATTGTTTAGAAACACATGACGGAAAAGAGAAAAAGAAAATAATGTTAAACTAAAACGAAGTTAGAACATGACTTGAGGTTCTCACAAACTAGCAACATGTAAGAGAAAATATATGAAGGTAAGAATTGAGATTATAGATTTTTTTTTTATAATTGGAAAGGGGAGAAGGGGAAAGATGGAGGAGAAGAACTTGGTGGGTGGGAAGGTGGGGAGGAAAGGAGGAGGTGATGGGTACGGCAGGTTGGGAGGAGAGTAGTGGAATTAGATAATGGGGAATGGGGAAGGGGGTAAAGGAATGGTGGGGATTGGAGGGGAGGGATTCTCAGGTAAAACTCTTATATAAAAACGAAAATAAAAATAAAAGCAGAACAAAATTAATGAAAAAGAATGAAAACGAGCCCTAGATTCTCATTACACGAGATTATTTAAAAGAATAAGTAAGAAAGGAAACAACGTAAAAAGATGAGAGTGAAAGAACTTAAAAATGTGTGTGTGAGAGAGAGAGAGAGAGAGAGAGAGAGAGAGAGAGAGAGAGAGAGAGAGAGAGAGAGAGAGAGAGAGAGAGAGAGAGATATACATATATATACATAGAAAATCAGACCACACACACACCATGGTCCAGACTTGGTGGTCTGTCCTTAAACCTAAGTGATTTTACATTAATCAGACTCCAAAACGTTGCACTTCTACTCTAGTTGATATTAAGTTGAAGGAAGTGACGATCGAGCTTATTTTTGAAAGAGTCAATCGTGTTACACTGGACCACTGATGGTGGAAGCTTATTCCATTCTCGCACTACAACGTTGGTGAAGAAAAATTTGGTGCAGTCTGAATTTACTTATCTACATCTGAGTTTTACGCCATTGTTCCTCGTGCGCAGACTGTCATCGATCATAAACAATGTTGATCTGTCTACATTCGTGAAACCATTAAGTATTTTAAAACATTCGATCAGTTTTCCTCGGAGGCGACGTTTCTCAAGAGAGAACATAATAAGGGTAGAAAGCCTTTCTTCGTAGGATTTGTTGCGCAAGGAAGGGATCATTTTCGTTGCCCGACACTGAACACCATCTAATTTAGCAATATCCTTTGCATGGTGGGGGGACCAAAACTGTACCGCATATTCCAAGTGGGGTCTGACTAAACTGTTGTAGAGCGGGAGTATTACATCTTTATTCTTGAATACAAAGTTTCTTTTAATGAAGCCCAACATTCTGTTCGCTTTATTTGCTGCATCGATGCATTGCTGTGAGAATTTGAGGTTTGACGCGATTTTGACCCCCAAGTCTTTGACGCATTGAACGCTTTTGAGTTTAACGCCGCGCATTTCGTATTCGAACTTCTTATTCCTCGTTCCAACTTGAAGGACCTGGCACTTGTCTACGTTAAAGGGTATCTCCCATCTATCCGACCAAGCTGAAATTTTGTGCAAATCCTCTTGGAGGCTTTGCCTGTCTTCGTCAGTGAGAACCGAGTTACCAATCTTTGTGTCGTCTGCAAATTTACTAATGCGGTTATTGAGTCCAACATCCACGTCGTTGATGTAAATAATGAAGAGCACTGGGCCAAGAACCGAGCCCTGAGGGACGCCACTAGTGACAGGCGCCCACTCTGAGTTAAATCCGTCAATCACTACTCTTTGTTGTCTGTTGCTCAACCAATTCGCGATCCATTGGTTTACTTGACCGTCAATACCTATTTGCTTTAATTTGTAAAGTAATTTATGATGCGGGACTTTATCAAACGCTTTCTGGAAATCAAGATAGACTACGTCCACTGATTTGGTTACGTCATAAACAGTGAAGAGGTCGTTATAAAAGGTTAATAGGTTTGATAGGCAGGATCTTTTGTTTCGAAAGCCATGTTGTGAGTCCCCAATCAATGAGTGGCTTTCAAGGTAACTCACAATTTTGTCAATAATTATGCCCTCAAGTAGCTTACCTACAACCGAAGTTAGACTAATGGGCCTGTAATTACCTGGTACTTTTTTGTCTCCTTTCTTGAAAATCGGTGTCACGTTAGCCTTTTTCCAATCTGAAGGGACGATGCCTTGTCGCAAGGACATATTGAATACGGTTGTGAGGGAGGAGAGTATTTCGCTCTTCGTTTCTTTCAGCAGAGTTGGATATACTTTGTCAGGTCCAGGACTTTTATTTGTTTTAAGTAAATGGAGAGCCTTAAGGACTTCATCGGTTGTTATTTCAAAATTAGGCAATGCATGCTCGAGATTTACAATAGTACTGGTGTTGGTGGTAGCGAGAGGAAGACTGTTAGTATTAAACACCGAGGAAAAGTAATTGTTTAAGAGGTTTGCAATGTGTTGGCTGTCAGTCACTAGTGCACCGTCGCTGTTTGTTAAAGGTCCAATACCACTTTTGATCGCCTTTCTGTTGTTTATGTAACTGAAGAAAGATTTCGGGTTATTTTTACAGTTGGCTGAAATATTTTCTTCATATCTACGCTTTGCCTGACCTACTAGTCTTTTTACTCGTCGCCTGGCATCATTATAAAGTCTAATGTTCTCGGGCGTGCTTTGTTCTTTCTTTAACCTGTAAAACATTTTTTTCTCATTGACTGATTGTTTAATTTCGCTATTAAACCACGGTGGGCTTTTATTAGTGTTAATTCGCTTTTAGCACAAGGGTACGAATGTGTTCTGCTGAGTGAGTAAGTGATTTTTAAGGCTTAGCCAGGCTTCCTCTACGTTGCCGTCATCTGATAGTTGTATTTCTGTTAGTTTTTGTCGGATTTCTACGAAATTAGCTCTTTTGAAATTGGGCACCTTTACTTTATTTTCAGTCACTGATGATTGAGCTTTAATGTCGACGCGCACTAATTTATGATCGCAAGAACCGAGGTGTTCTCCTACCGTGACACTACTGACAAGGTTATCTTGGGTCGTTATAACAAGGTCGAGTATATTATTTTGTCGAGTTGGCTCAGAAACCATTTGGCTTAGATAATTTTCTTCTAGAAATTCGATCATTCTATGTGACTCGCCTTCTGTACCTGACAGTGTCGCCCAGTCGATATGGGGGAGGTTAAAGTCTCCTAATATCAGTGAGTCGCTGTTATTAAGTGACTGCCTTAAGACGCTGTACATTTCAAGGTCGTCATCGAGTGATTGCCCGGGAGGTCTGTAGGTGACAGATATATTTAAATTGACTTTTGCAATGTTTACTTGCACGCACAAATGTTCAACGTTACTGTTTCCCGGTGTTTTGTCAGTGGGTTGCAAATAGCTTTTGACATAAAGGGCGACGCCACCGCCTCTACGGTTTACACGATCTTTGTTGAAGAGTCTGTAGCCATCTATGTTGTATTCGGAACTTAAATCAATATTTGTGGTGTCGATAAATGTTTCGGTTATAGCAATTATGTCAAAATTTTCTGTTAAAGCAAGACATCTCAGTTCATCAAATTTGTTTCTTAGGCTACGCGCATTGAAACTAAGGATTTTTAAGTTATCTAGAGGCTTGGTAATAGAGGTGGTGGTACTTGCGGATCACGGTTACGGGTTTGTTGCGATGCACGGCGTCTATTTACACGGGCGAGGTGGAGGACGTGGCCGTGACTCGTTTTTGCTCGGATGACACGCACTGCTTCGTTGAGGAGCCTTCCGAGTCTGGCTGCCCCGATGGGAGAAAGGTGCAATCCGTCCCTGTGGAACAGCTCATTTTGTCCATAGAAATTGTCCCATGCGTTTAGGACCTCCACGTCAAGCTCCCTACAAAGAGTCTGTAAGCGGTTGTTTAGGCTGAAGGCCTTACTGAAAAGTCGCTCTCCGCCCAAGTCCGTGGTAGAACTCCTGAAATCAAAATGTTAGGGATTTAGTCTTATACTGCTGGATGAGCCTACGGTACTTCTCCAGGAGTTCCTCAGACCGGGTCGTGGTGATGTCGTTCGTACCTGTGTGAATAACAAACAGTGAATCATTAGTAGCCTGGGGGGAGATCTCAAGAGCAGCAGTTATGTCGTCGATCCCAGCACCAGGATAGCAATAGTTCCGTCTTCGACGAGGAACTCTGCCGCAGAACTCAACGACCTGCTGGCGAATCATGGAGTCACCCACCAGGAAGGTGCTCTCCTGCTCGTCCTCCTCCTCCAGAATGGCAAACCTGTTGAAGCAATGAACAGGATAAATCGCTTGTCTGGCTGGTTTGGCTCCTCCATTCACGACGGTGAAGCCATCATGGGCGGTGCCACTAGCATCCTCCCGTTGCGTGGTGTTGTCCGCTGGTGTCGACGGTACCGCTGAGGGCAAGGGGGCGGTTGGAGAAGGGTTTGGCACCACAGCAACGTTAGCCTGGATGAATTCCTGCAAGGAGGCAACAGTGCGAGAAAGCTCTATTATTTTATTCTGACCTGCTTCCATCTTCTCTTCTTGCTCCTGCAGTCTTGTCTCGAGATGCTGCCTGGTGAGAGAAAGCTCTATTATTTTATTCTGGCCTTCTTCCATCTTCTCTTCCTGCTCCTGCAGTCTTGTCTCGAGATGCTGCCTGGAGAGACACAGTCGACAGACAGCAGAACGCCCTGTAAAAAAGTGAGCTGAGAAGCTACCGTTACAAGTACTGCACTTCTTAGGCGCCATCTTAGCTGAAATGAAAGAGATAAAACACAGAGTGAAGGGGATTAGGAAAGGGGTGAGGTGTGAGAGGTAGTTTAGTAATGGAGGAAAAGTGAGAGAGAGGAGGAGAAGGGATGTGAGGTGAGTAAAGAGGGGAAAGAGAGGTGTGTGAGATCAAGGAGGGTTAGGAAATAGGTGAAGTGGGAGAGAAGGGAGTAGGAAGGGATGTGAGGTGAGTAAAGAAGGGAAAGAGAGGCGTGAGGAGGTGTGAGATCAAGGAGGGTTAGGAAATAGGTGAGGTGGGAGAGAGGAGGAGGAAGGGATGTGAGGTGAGTAAAGAGGGGAAAGAGAGGTGAGTGAGGTGTGAGATCAAGGAGGGTTAGGAAATAGGTGAGGTGGGAGAGAGGAGGAGGGAAGAGATGTGAGGTGAGTAAATAGGGGAAAGAGAGGCGGTGAGTGAGGTGTGTGAGATCAAGGAGGGTTAGGAAATAGGTGAGGTGAGAGAGAGGAAGAGTAGGAAAAGATGTGAGGTGAGTAAAGAGGGGAAAGAGAGGCGAGTGAGGTGTGAGATCAAGGAGGGTTAGGAAATAGGTGAGGTGGGAGAGAGGAGGAGTAGGAAGGGATGTGAGGTGAGTAAAGAGGGGGAAAGGGAGGCGGTGAGTGAGGTGTGTGAGATCAAGGAGGGTTAGGAAATAGGTGAGATGAGTGAGAGGGAGTTTGGGAAAGGAGGTAAGTGGGAGAGAGGAGGAGTAGGAAGGGATGTGAGGTGAGTGAGGTGTGTGAGAACAAGAAAGGTTAAGAAAGAGGCGAGGTAAGGTGGGTGAAGGGATGGGTAAATAGGATGTGAGGTAAGGTGAGTGAGGGGGGGAGGGCTTAGAAATATGTGGAGGTGAGGGAGGAGCAGGAAGGGCTAATCCTCTAGGGGATGAGGAGGAGCAAAAGGGATGTGAGGTGAGCGAGGGTGGGGGGGGCCTAGGTGAGGTGAGGGAAAGGGGTGTAGGAAGTGTTAATCCTCTAGGGGATTTAAAGAGGGTGTAGTGAGGAGGAGCAGATTGAATCCTCAGGGAATTCAAAGGGTGGGTTGTCGACACACCCAAATCACACGTGAGACACTCGGGAACACAAAGTCACACTCGGGACACACGAAACACTTAGAAACCCAAGCACAAGCACGACTAAACACCCTCAAGTCACTCGCAAAAACACCGGAAATACAACAGCACACTCAAAACACTCTGAAACCCACGCAGAGCACTATAAACAGCCAAATCACACGCAAAAGCACTGGAAACACAACACACTCGAAACGCAGAACACTCGAAAAACAGCCAAATCACACGCAAAAACACCGGAAACAAAACAGCACACTCAAAACACTCTGAAACCCACGCAGTACACTTAGAAGCAGCCAAATCACACTCAAAAACACCTGAAAAAAAACCCACTTGAATCACTCTGAAACCCACGCAGAACACCCGGAAACAGCCAGATCACACGCAAAAACACCGGAAACACAAATCACAGAGGCAACCACAGGCAGAAACCACAAGCGAACACACACCGAGCACGTGTCGGGAAATCACAGGCAACACACAAGGTCCACAAGCGAGAACACACAAACGCACGTGAAAGCAAACGCAATCCCAACAGCACGACGAAAACACAGGGCAAGCGATGTTGTGGAGCGCAGCGGGGTGAGGTCACGACCTTCTCTCAGCAGAGGTCGGGTGTGAGAGAGAGAGAGAGAGAGAGAGAGAGAGAGAGAGAGAGAGAGAGAGAGAGAGAGAGAGAGAGAGAGAGAGAGAGAGAGAGAGAGAGAGAGAGATTTACATAGATTTACATAGAAAATCAGACCACACAGACCCCATGGTCCAGACTTGGTGGTCTGTCCTTAAACCTAAGTGATTTTACATTAATCAGAGACTCCAAAACGTTGCATTTCTACTCTAGTTGATATTAAGTTGAAGGAAGTGACGGTCGAGCTTATTTTTGAAGGAGTCAATCGTGTTACACTGGACCACTGATGGTGGAAGCTTATTCCATTCTCGCACTACAACGTTGGTGAAGAAAAATTTGGTGCAGTCTGAATTTACTTGTCTACATCTGAGTTTTACGCCATTGTTCCTCGTGCGCAGACTGTCATCGATCATAAACAATGTTGATCTGTCTACATTCGTGAAACCATTAAGTATTTTAAAACATTCGATCAGTTTTCCTCGGAGGCGACGTTTCTCAAGAGAGAACATGTTAGGGTAGAAAGCCTTTCGTAGGATTTGTTGCGCCAGGAAGGGATCATTTTCGTTGCCCGACGCTGAACACCTTCTAATTTAGCAATATCCTTTGCATGGTGGGGGGACCAAAACTGTACCGCATATTCCAAGTGGGGTCTAACTAAACTGTTGTAGAGCGGGAGTATTACATCTTTATTCTTGAATACAAAGTTTCTTTTAATGAAGCCCAACATTCTGTTCGCTTTATTTGCTACATCGATGCATTGCTGTGAGAATTTGAGGTTTGACGCGATTTTGACCCCCAAGTCTTTGACGCATTGAACGCTTTTGAGTTTAACGCCGCGCATTTCGTATTCGAACTTCTTATTCCTCGTTCCAACTTGAAGGATCTGGCACTTGTCTACGTTAAAGGGGATCTCCCATCTATCCGACCAAGATATATATATATATATATATATATATATATATATATATATATATATATATATATATATATATATATATATATATATATATATATATATATGCAATGGTACAGCGGAAGGGAAAGGGAAAGCTCCAAGTGAAGTGACGATAAGCATCCTTGTACCGGACCCTGAACCTCGCATCCTCCTTAAACACACACACACACACACACACACACACACACACACACACACACACACACACACACACACACACACACACACACACACACACACACACACACACACACACACCAAACCATATCACAATTCCTCGCCGTCGTGTGTGTGTGTGTGTGTGTGTGTGTGTGTGTGTGTGCTTTCTTTCGTTCGACTCTCCCTGTTCTACAAAAACGGATCCTACGGCGGAGGAAGACCCGAGAGGATTTTTCTCCCTGCCCGTCGGCGTTCCGGAGGCCATTCTGTTTTCAATCCCTGAGCTGACGAAAGCTGTTTTCTGCCACGAAACCGTAATTATTTTTAATATCATCTCACAAGCAACAACTATGAAGTTCTTCCTTGCTTGGACGCTCGTCATCATCCTGGGGATGATGGCCGGTCAGCCGGACAGCCGGTCAGCCGGTCAGCCAGCCGGCCAGCAGCTGGCCGGAGGGTTTTTATTTTTTTTTAATTTTTTTTTTTTACGTTGTTGCCTATTGCGCCGGTAGGCATCTTCCCGGTGGGGCCTGATGGTCGGCCCAAGGCTTCTTCCAGGTGGGGCCTGATGGTCGGCCCAGCCCGTTCTGGCGCAGGCGAGTGTTTTATAGTGGCGCCATCTTGCATTGGCTCATGCTGCCCCCCGGAACTCGTTCTTGATTCGCTTGGACGGCTTCCTCTAGAGTCCGGGTTGATGGGTGGTCTTCAGGACAGCATGTGGGTAGTTTTAAGCCACTCGGCGGTGACTGAAAAATCCGAGTGGTAGCGTGGGGATTCGAACCCGCGTCGTCCATCACGCGGTGAATGTGAGCCCAGTACGCTACCACCTACGCCACCGCCTACCCAGCTGCTGGCCGGCTGGCTGACCGGCTGACCGGCTGTCCGGCTGACCGGCCATCATCCCCAGGATGATGACGAGCGTCCAAGCAAGGAAGAACTTCATAGTTGTTGCTTGTGAGATGATATTAAAAATAATTACGGTTTCGTGGCAGAAAACAGCTTTCGTCAGCTCAGGGATTGAAAACAGAATGGCCTCGGTATCGCCGACGGGCAGGGAGAAAAATCCTCTCGGGTCTTCCTCCGCCGTAGGATCCGTTTTTGTAGAACAGGGAGAGTCGAACGAAAGAAAGCACACACACACACACACACACACACACACACACACACACACACACACACACGACGGCGAGGAATTGTGAGCTCCAATGGGCTCCCAAAGGACAAGGTGCCCTACCCTCGCCTCGAGAACGCCAATTACGACCCTTGAAGAAATGATGACGAGGGGAACTCAAAGATTTCAAAAATGCCTGATCTTGAGAAGATGAACACAAGTTTGCAAAATGGCGCGAATGACAGTATCAAGACCGTGGAAAGGAAAGTCTTTGATAATAGAGATGAAACGGGGCATGTAACCGGCAATAAGACAGTCGTTGAAAAGACTACAGAAACTGACCTACAGCCCAACGGAAATGTATCAAAGATTACGGAAACACAGGTTGTTATTGATGAGGAAGGTAAAGAAAGTGCCGAAAAATCTGTCACAGAGAGCAAAACTCTGACGCAAACCACTCCACACAACGGGTCCCTAACACAGACGGTGGACGTGAACAAGGTCACGGACGAAGAGGGTAATGAAATACACGAGGAAGTTGTTATAAAGAAGGAAGCAACAGTACTGCCTCTTACCAGTGCCACTGAGGTAACAAAGGAGATTCTGCCAGGCAATAAAACGAATCAATTATTAGCAACAGAGAAAGAAGAAAAACTACCTTTAGAGGAAACCATTAGGGAAACATGTGTGGAAAGTAAGAACGATACGGATAAGAGCGACGGACGCCAGAAAGTAGAACGGACAGAGAAAACCATTGAGATTCTTCCCGGCAATAAAACGAATGAAATGTTAGTAACAGAAAAAGAAGAGAAACTGCCTTCACAGGAAACCATTAAGGAGACATCTGTGGAGACTAAGAATGTAACAGAAAATGGCGATGGTCCTCTGACAGTAGAACGGACAGAGAAAACAAAGGAGATTCTGCCCGGCAATAAAACGAATGAAATTGATGTAACAGAGAAAGAAGAAAGACTACCTTCACAGAAAAGCATTTCGATGACATCTGTGGAGGAGAGTAGAAATGCTTCAGAAAATGGCGATGGACCTCAGAAAATAGAACGAACAGAGAAAACAAAGGAGATTCTGCCCGGCAATAAAACGAATGAAATTGTTGTAACAGAGAAAGAAGAAAGACTACCTTCACAGAAAAGCATTTCGATGACATCTGTGGAGGAGAGTAGAAATGCTTCATAAAATGGCGAAGGACCTCTGGTAGTACAACGAACAGAGAAAACAAAGGAGATTCTGCCCGGCAATGAAACGAATGAAGTTGTTGTAACAGAGAAAGAAGAAAAACTACCTTCACATGAAACCATCAAGGAAACATCTGTGGAGAGTAGGAATGTTACAGAAAATGGCGATGGACCTCTGGTAGTAGAACGAACAGAGAAAACAAAGGAGATTCTGCCCGGCAATGAAACGAATGAAGTTGTTGTAACAAAGAAAGAAGAAAAACTACCTTCACATGAAACCACCAAGGAAACATCGGTGGAGAGTAGGAATGTTACAGAAAATGGCGGTGGACCTCTGATAGTTGACCGAACAGAGAAAATAAAGGAGATTCTGCCCGGCAATGAAACGAATGAAGTTGTTGTAACAGAGAAGGAAGAAAAACTACCTTCACATGAAACCACCAAGAAAACATCGGTGGAGAGTAATAATGTTACAGAGAATGGCGATGGACCTCTGGTAGTAGAACGAACAGAGAAAACAAAGGAGATTCTGCCCGGCAATGTAACGAATGAAGTCGTAGTAACAGAGAAGGAAGAAATACTACCTTCACGGGAAACTGCTGTGACGCCACCGAAGGTTGTTAAAAAGATTAGGAGAAGGAAAGCTTGTAGGTGTGACTCGTTGTTGACCCTTTCGGTGGTAACAGAAGAATTAATTGAAAGAATTGCTCGTGTTGTATTGAAGGAAATGACAACAGAGTAGTGATAGTGTGTTACTGTTTCTCTTATCAATTTCTTTGAAAAAAATAAAAATAAAAATAAATATTAAAGAGGTCAGGAGGCCGTGAACCATTCAAATATGTCACTTATGAACACGGTGATTGCGGCCCCGGTTTAGACTCGAGAGAGTTGTGTTTCTTTTAAGAGTGTACACACACAGTGCCGGTTTGTGTCCGGCCCTGAGTATCACAGCAGTTAGTGGCGTCCATCGTTCCTCCATTGTCCTCGAAGTTTACGGTTCTCGCGATTAATTTGCCAGATTTTGCACCACATATCGCGCCTTTTGTTGGGTGAGAGAGAGAGAGAGAGAGAGAGAGAGAGAGAGAGAGAGAGAGAGAGAGAGAGAGAGAGAGAGAGAGAGAGAGAGAGAGAGAGAGAGAGAGAGAGAGAGAGAGAGAGAGAGAGAGAGAGAGAGAATAAAGAAAGCATAAGCGTGCGTGATACAACAAGCAAAGCAGAAACAGTTTGGATGAGGATAATACACAAACAATATTGATAAGATAAGAACGTGGAAAAGCTATAAAAGGGATGAGAAAATATGAGCATCAGAGAGAGAGAGAGAGAGAGAGAGAGAGAGAGAGAGAGAGAGAGAGAGAGAGAGAGAGAGAGAGAGAGAGAGAGAGAGAGAGAGAGAGAGAGAGAGAGAGAGAGAGAGAGAGAGAGAGAGACTGCATTTCCGATTACTTTCCTATACTATCATTTATCTTTCCTTTTTTAAACCAATTTTTCTCCGCTCCAACACAATCCCATTCTCTCCTAACCTGACCTTCTCCTCCTCCTCCTCTTTTTCCTCTCCTACCCTCTCTCCCACGCCCCTCCCCACACGCACACAAGCCTCCTCCCCGCGCCCACTGTGATTCAATGGCCCCGCGGCAGCTGCATAGGAACACACATGTTGGTTTGTTTTCCTAGATACACATTTTTGACCTGACGACCTCACCGCAGCTGCGTACTTTGTTATCGTCTTAACGCGCCTAATTGTTTCCGTCTTGCCTCGCCCATATCTTCACCATGACGTCCCTCAAGCGTTGTTCTGGGTGTGGCCTTCGCATGGCCAAGCAGTACTTTCTTTCCAAGGACGTTTGTAGGTTCTGCGTTAAGACTCAGAAGGATGATCAGAGGATCATAGAGCTAGAGAATAGGGTTACGACTCTCGCCGCCCAGGTACAGGTTAGTGCAAAGCTGCACCTCCTCCTCTCCCCCCTCCCTCCTCTTCCTCTCTTCTTCCTTCTCCTCCTCCCCTCTCCAGTTGTGTTCACACACCACAGCAGCCCCTCCCATTACTGGTTAGTGCAGCAGCAACAAGCTCCGCCTCCTCCTCCTCCTCCTCCTCCTCCTCCTCCCCTCCTCCTCCTCCAGCCTTCCCACCTCCTCTTCCTCCCTCCTCCCTCCTCCTCCCTCTCCTCCTCCTCCTCGTCCCTCCTCCCACCTGTCCTTCACCTCCTCCTCCTCCTCCTCCTCCTCCTCCTCCTCCTCCTCCTCCTTCTCCTCCTCCTCCTTCTCCTCCTCCTCCTCGCCTTCCTCTTCCGTCCCCCCTCTCCCCTCTTCCCTCCCACTCTCCTCCTCCTCCTCCTCCTCTCCCTCTTTCTCCTCCTTGTCCTCCGCCTCTTCGCTCGTCCCTCCCTCCAACACCTGTCCCTTACCTTCCCTTTCCCCCTCTTCCTCCTCCCTCTCCTCGTCCGTTCCTCCCTCCACCACCTCACCCTCCCTTTCTCCTTCTTCCTCTTCCTCCTCCTCCTCGCCTTCCTCTTCCGTCCCCCTCTCCCTCTTCCTGCCCACTCTCCTCCTCCTCCTCCTCCTCTTTCTCCTCCTTGTCCTCCGCCTCCTCACTCGTCCCTCCCTCCAACACCTGTCCCTTACCTTCCCTCTTCCTCCTCCCTCTCCTCGGCCGTACCTCCCTCCACCACCTCACGCTCCCATTGACCTTCTTCCTCTTACTCCTCCGCCCCCTTTACACCTTCCACCTCTTCCACAATTTCTCCTCGTTCTTCACAGCAGGTCCCTCCCTCCTTCCTGCTCTCCCCCCTTCACCCACCCCTCCTGGCCCCCCTTCCGACCGTCGGGTTCGTGGTGTTGGTGATAGTCAGGTTCGTTATGTTGACAGGTATTTTTGCTCCAAGGATAAAAACAGGACGAGGGGGTGTTTCCCAGGGGCAGGGGTGGGCCATAGATCAGACAGGAGTGAGGCGTGTCTGGCAAGCGAGGATCGAACCCCATTGTCTTTCTCAGCTGTGGCGGAAACGACGTTTCTCGTGTGCCAAGCGAGGACCTTCTCAGGCGTTTTAGAGAATTGTTAGGCAGGATACGTGACGCTGGTGGGTCGCCAGTAGTATGTGGCGTCCTGCCAAGGAGGGGCGTTGGCGATGGATGGCTGTCCAGGGCGATAGCAGTGAACAGCAGACTTGCTGAGCACTGCGGGCGCAATGGGTGGCTGTTCGTCGACAATTGGGACCTCTTCTTTGGCAACGACGCCCTCTACGCCCGTGACGGGATACACTTGACGTTCAAGGGTGTTGAGGCTCTCTCAGACTCCCTTGAGCGAGCACTTGGTACCCTGAGGGATTTTTAGTATAGGCGAGGGGGAGGAGTAATGGGAGCAATGGGAGGAGTAATGGAGGGACATCTAGCTCATAATATAACCAGGCAGCTTAGAAGTAATTCTAGGGAGTAACAGAGGACGGGCTAAGAATCTTCTATACTAACAGCAGGAGCCTCAGAAACAAGATAGACTTACTAAGGGGTGAAGCTTGTTCAGAAAATTTTGACATAATAGCGATCACTGAGACATGGATAGATACTGCTAATAGAAATTTTAGATCAGAATTTGAAATAACGGGTTATCAGATGTTTCACAAAGACAGAAGGGCAGAAAGGGAGGTGGAGTTGCGCTATATGTTAAAGACTCACTTAAATGTTTAGTTAACAACTCAGTCAAAACTAACATGGATTCAGAATCAGTTTGGGTGGACGTTTACAAAGGGAAAGAAAAACTAACTCTAGGAGTTATGTACAGGCCACCCAACCTTAACAGGCAGGACACGAGTATATTACTACAGGAGATTGGCAGGGCGAGTATGAGTAGAAATGTCTGCGTAATGGGGGACTTTAATTATAGGAATATAGACTGGGAAGATCTAGTGGGTGACCTGGAAGCCGAGGACTTTCTTGAAGTTATACAAGATAATTTCCTTAAGCAGGTAGTTACTGAGCCTACCAGAGGAGATAACATATTAGACTTAGTCCTAACCAATAATGGGAACTTGCTACGTGAGTTGGAGGTGGGCGGAGAGTTAGGAAATAGTGATCACAGAACGGTTCATTTTAGCTTAGACTGGGCGGTAACCCGCGAACCAAACCCAGTGTTAGTGCCAGATTTTAGAAGAGCAGACTACGAGGGGCTTCGAAGACATCTTGAAGGGGTAAACTGGGATAATTTAGGGATTCATGAGGGCCAGAACTGCGGATTGGAGAGACAGGAGAACCAGGTAGAAATGTCTTACAATAATTTAGTTAGAGTAATAGTAGAGGGGCAAGAACAGCATATACCACAGCGAACACTTAGAAAAGAAAACAATGATCCTAAGTGGATGACTCTTGGACTAAAACACGAGATTGGGCTAAAGAAGGGAATTTATCAGAAAATAAAGAATGGGGAAACACATCTCAGGGGCCGGTACGTCGAACTATCTAGATTAGTTAAGAAAAACACCAGGATAGCAAAAAAGAACTATGAGATCAAAGTAGCAAATGAGGCGAAAAGTAATCCTAAGGGCTTCTTTCAGATGTATAGAACAAAAACACGGGAGAAAATTGGACCGCTGAAAACAAACACAGGGGAGCTAGTAGAAAATTACGAAAATATGAGCACATTGTTGAACGACTACTACCTTTCAGTATTCACACAGGAGGATCGAACGACTATACCGGAAAGAGTTCAGGTGTACGAGGGCGGGGATGGCGATAAATTGAGGGATATAATCATTACCAGGCAAGTAGTTCAGGATGAGATAGATAAGCTTAAGAAGAACAAGTCGCCAGGTCCTGACGGGATATTTCCGAGGGTATTAAAGGAGTTAGGTGATATAATCAGTGACCCACTAACCGACATCTTTAAGATGTCGGTAAATACTGGCTATGTGCCGAGCCTATGGAAAGTAGCTAATGTGACGCCGATTTTTAAAAAGGGGGACAGGTCAGTTGCTTCAAACTATCGCCCAATTAGCTTAACATCGGTTATAGGGAAGATGCTGGAGTCCATAATAGCCAGGAACATTCGGGAGCATTTAGAGAAACATAGCTTAATTCACGACTCGCAGCATGGGTTCACAAAAGGTAGGTCATGCCTCACCAATCTCTTGTCCTTCTACAATAAAGTATTTGAGGCGGTTGACAGAGATGAAAATTATGATGTAATCTATCTTGATTTTAGTAAAGCGTTTGACAAAGTTCCTCACCAACGACTGTTGCTTAAATTACAGGCTCACGGAGTAGAGGGTAAAGTTTTGAACTGGGTCAAGGCGTGGCTTAGCAATAGGAAGCAAAGAGTGCAAATCAATGGTAAAAGATCTGACTGGGGATGTGTTACGAGTAGGGTCCCACAAGGTTCGGTATTAGGTCCACTTTTGTTTATTATTTATATCAATGACTTAGACACAGGAATTAGTAGTGATGTTAGTAATTTGCAGATGATACCAAGATCGGTAGAGTAATTGAGTCGGATCAGGACGCTAGTATTCTCCAAGGTGAACTCAACAGATTATATGACTGGGCGGATAAATGGCAGATGGAGTTCAATGTAGGGAAGTGCAGTATTCTGAGTGTAGGTAGGAACAACCCCTCACATAACTATTGCTTAAATGACACTCATAAGTAGGTCTGGGTGCGAGAGGATTTAGGGGTCTTAGTGAGCTCTGATCTCCGTCCAAGGGCACAATGCATTCAAGCTAGAAATCGAGCTAATAGGGTACTGGGATTTATTTCAAGGAGCGTAAGCAACAGAAGCCCCGAAGTCTTCCTCAAACTATATTTAGCATTAGTTAGACCTCATCTTGACTATGCGGTTCAGTTCTGGTCACCCTACTATAGAATGGATATCAAAATGTTAGAATCGGTGCAGAGGAGGATGACTAAGATGATTCAGGGGTTGAGAAACTTGCCATACGAGGAAAGACTCAAACAGTTAAACTTGCATTCTCTAGAAAGGCGAAGGGTGCGTGGAGACATGATCGAGGTTTATAAATGGATGAAGAGCTTTAATAAGGGAGACATTCATAAGGTTTTGTTGGTAAGAGAACCGGGTAGGACACGAAGTAATGGGTTTAAACTGGATAAATTCAGATTCAACAGGGACATAGGCAAAAATTGGTTTACTAACAGGGTGGTGGATGAGTGGAATAGGCTTAGCAGTCATGTGGTGAGTGCCAATACAATTGTCACATTCAAAAATAGACTAGATAAATTCATGGACAGCGATATTAGGTGGGGTTAGATACACGGGAGCTTAGGGTCAAAGGAGCTGCCCCGTACAGGCCTACCGGCCTCTTGCAGACTCCTGCGTTCTTATGTTCTTATGTTCTCTACAACAACAACAACAACCCCCCCCCCCCCTCGCTCCTATTCTCACTCCCCCCCTTTTTTTTCCTCTTCAATTCCCCTTTCCCTTTTACTTACAATGTCACACTCCTTGTATGGTAATGGTTTTGTGTGTTGGCGGGGGTGGGGGGGAAGGGTGTCTGTTTGTGTGTGTGTGTGTGTGTGTGTGTGTGTGTGTGTGTGTGTGTGTGTGTGTGTGTGTGTGTGTGTGTGTGTGTGTGTGTGTGTTAACTGAATTACTTTTGCAACTATAATCATCACCGCAATGACTACCTCTCTCTCCCTTTATCATTTTTAGCGCATATTTGACTTTACCTTTTACTTCAGTTACTTAAAACACACACACACACACACACACACACACACACACACACACACACACACACACACACACACTTTCCCTTCCCCATAAACACCAAATGCCTTGCCAGTAATAATTCTTTTCCCACGGTTGGTTTGCGAGTCTTTCATAATTCACGACAACTACTCAAGCCCTGGAATGCCTCTCTCTCTGCCTCAAGGAAACGTGCCAAGGGGAAGAGAAACTGGAGCATCACTTTAACTTTATTATTTTTTGTGTGTGTGACGATATTTCTATTTCTATTTTTTTTTTCAAAATTTTTTTCAGTTATTATTCTCCTTTGCAATTTTTTTTTTTACGATATTTCTATTTCTTTTTTTTTTTTACATTTTCTTCATCTGTATTTTTTTCAGTTATTGTTTTCCTTTACAACTTTTTTTTGACGATATTTCTATTTTTCTTTTCTTATTACATTATCTTTATCTATATTTTCTTTTGATTATTATCTTTCTTTGCAACCTTTTATTTTTTTTATTTTTCAGCCCTTTTTCATAGCATTTTCGTCTTTTTTTTATCTATTTATTTATTTATTTATTTTTACATACCTGCCTATAGCGCCGGTAGGCTTTCTTCAGGGTCCAGATTGTTGGCCCAAGCCCGTCATAGGCGCAGGCAATTTTTATAGTAGCGCCAGCTGTGCTTGCTTTATTTTCCTGTTTTTAATTAATGTATGTGATCTTGAACCATTCATTATTACACACACACACACACACACACACACACACACACACACACACACACACACACACACACACACACACACACAGGTGATATTTGTTCCCTCATTAATTATAATCAGTTCCAGGTAGACTTGTCATACTTAATTCACGAGTGGCAAGTGTTTTTTTTTCCGTGTTCAAGCGCTTGGGGATGCGGGAGAGTACGTGACCTTTCCAAGAGCTCACTTATTTATCTGTGTATTTATTTAGTTGCTTATTCATTTATTTTTGTTCTTGGAGAGTAGATTTCATGTCCTACTCTTTATGAACCTGAAAGTTCTCCTTCACGTGCGGTTTCTTTTATACTTTCTGTACGGACGAAAAAAGGGAGGTAAGGTCAGGGGATGAAAAAGGGAAGGGGGGTATGGGGACTGAGGTTGAAGGTATATTACATTCTATCCTTCCGAAAAAAGGGAGATAAGGTAAGGGGATGAAGAGGGAAGGGGAGGGTTGAGGGCTGAGGTTGAAGGTATATATTAATTGTAAGTGGAGGAGGAGGAGGAAGAAGTAGAGCAGGAGGAGGAGGAGGAGGAGGAGGAAGAAGAAGAATTGAAGCAGGAAAAGGAGGAGGAGGTGGAGGAGGAGGAGGAGGAGCAGGAGGAGGAGGAGGAGGAGGAGGAGGAAGTGGAGGAGGAGGAGGAGGAGGAGGAGGATGACGTGGAGGAGGAGGTGGAATTGAAGGAGGAGGAGGAGGACGAGGAAGAGGAGGAGGAGGAGGAGGAAGAGGAGGAGGAGAAGCAGGAGGAGGAGGAGGAGGAGGAAGAGGACGAGGAGGAGGAGTAGGCGGAGGATGAGGAGGAGGAGTAGGCGGAGGAGGAGGAGGAGCAGGAGGAGGAGGAGGAGGAGGAAGCAGGAGGAGGAGGAGGAGGAGGCGGAGGAGGAGGAAGCAGGAGGAGGAGGAGGAGGAATTGAAGCAGGAGGAGGAGGAGGAGGAAGGAGGAGGAGGAGGAGGAGGATGGGAGCAGGAGGAGGAGGAGGAGGAATTGAAGCAGGAGGAGGAGGAGGAGGAATTGAAGCAGGAGGAGGAGGAGGAGGAAGTGAAGCAGGAGGAGGAGGAGGAGGAAGTGAAGCAGGAGGAGGAGGAGGAGGAAGAGGAAGTGAAGCAAGAGGAGGAGGAGGAGGTGGAGGTCAGGTCATCAATTCGTTAATCATCTCATTTATTTATCCTCGCACGTTTATTAACATTCATGCACTTCTTTTCCAGCTCTTAATAAGCAACGCGAATAGCGTCAAATATTCAGTAATTTTCTATTTAACTCATTCACCAATCAACGTCATTAGTATTCGTGTATAACTTCTTAATGAACTTTATTTTTGACTTGAAGTGTATATGATTTGCCTTCTTCATTAAGTAAGTCACAAGGAAGGGTATTAATGACCTCTCGTATCGTGTATCAGACTGCAGGTGTGAGTATTTATTGGTACCTTTAATTATTTACTCACCTGTGGACCTGATCGACTACACCTGACTTTTTTTTCTTTTTTTATTTATTTATTATTTTTTTTGTGGGAGGGTGAATCAACAATGTTCTTCACTACACCACTATGTTATGGACGCTCTCATTTAATTGATATATTCCATGACTATCTATGACTATTTAGCGATTTTTTTTTATAGTAGAGAAAGCTCTCTCTCTCTCACTCTCTCTCTCTCTCTCTCTCTCACTCACCTGTTTGTAATGTTTGTGTGTGTGTGTGTGTGTGTGTGTGTGTGTGTGTGTGTGTGTGTGTGTGTGTGTGTGTGTGTGTGTGTGTGTGTGTGTGTGTGTGTGTGTGTGAGGACCTCCAGCCCACCTGTATGTCTTTACCTGAGGACTCTTGTTCCTCATAATTAACAGGTGTAAGAGTCCTCCTCAGTCCTCATCCTCATCTCGTTTTCTTTTCTTCTGTTTTCTTTGTCCTCCTTTTTTTTCTCTTCCTCTTAGTCGTGTTCCTCCTTTTTTATCTGGCTTTTAGTTCTCTTCCTCCTTTTTTTCTCTTCTCCCCTTCTCCTCTTTCTCCTCGTTCTCCTCGTCGTTGTCATTGTCTATCTTACTTTCTCTTTTCCTCTTCTTCCTCCTCCTACTCCTTCTCCTCCTCTACTTCATATCTGCTCATCTGTTTGACACTCGATATGGGTACGTATTAAAAAAAAATAGTAGTAGTAGTAGTAGCAGTAGTAGTAGTAGTAGTAGTAGTAGTAGTAGCAGTAGGTCTGGTATATATTCACTTTTTTATTCATTCATACCGCTGGGTGAGACGGTGAGTGAGTGCATATGATCGCTCTGAATATTCGTGCATGAGTCGGTCACTGGAGTGTTTTTCTCGCCGATACTTGAGCGCTGATTATACATTCCCTCTGAGGTTCTTCTTGTATCATTCCCTCTCCCAAGTGTTCCTCCACTTCCACCTCAGCCTCTCTCCACCTCTCCACCTACACTTGTGCCTCCAGTCTGTTTCCCTTCCTTCACCTCCTCCACCTCTCAACCCCCTCCACATGATTTCCCTCCCTTTCCCTTCCTTCTCTACTCTCTTCCACCTTAGCTCTCTACCTCCTCCTCCTTCTTCTCTTCCACCTATGCTTCTCTTTCACCTTCTCCTCCACCTCTCCACTTACCTAATGCCTCCCCTCCTTTTCCTTTCTTCATCTCCACCTCCTCCACTCGCTTCTTCTTACCTCCATTCTTTTTTTTTTCTTCTTCCTTTTCTCCTCTTTTTTCCCTTCCTTGTTTCCCTATTCCTTTTCCTATCTCCCTTCCTTTATCTTCCTTTCTTCCTCCCATCCTTCCTCCCTCTTGCCTCTCCTCCACTTCCTTCCCATCCTCTCCCCTCCTTCCTCTCTCCTCTATCTCCCTTTTCCTCTTCATCTTTCTCCATTTGCATCAGCCTGAGAGGAGGAAGGGAAGAAGAAAGGACAGGGTGGAGGAAACGAGGGAGAGAGGAAGGCAGGGAAGGAGGGAAGAAGAGGAGGGAGGAAAAAGACGGAGGAATGATAATGGAAGAACCCAAAGAGCGAGGAACGAAAATGGAGGAAGGAAGGAAAGGAGGAAAAAGCAGTGAGAGACGGGACCGGTGGAAGAGAAGGAAGGAAGTGGGAAACAAGAGAGAGAGAGAGAGAGAGAGAGAGAGAGAGAGAGAGAGAGAGAGAGAGAGAGAGAGAGAGAGAGAGAGAGAGAGAGAGAGAGAGAGAGAGAGAGAGAGAGAGAGAGAGAGAGAGAGATTTACATAGATTTACAAAGAAAATCAGACCACACAGACCCCATGGTCCAGACTTGGTGGTCTGTCCTTAAACCTAAGTGATTTTACATTAATCAGAAGACTCCAAAACGTTGCATTTCTACTCTAGTTGATATTAAGTTGAAGGAAGTGACGGTCGAGCTTATTTTTGAAGGAGTCAATCGTGTTACACTGGACCACTGATGGTGGAAGCTTATTCCATTCTCGCACTACAACGTTGGTGAAGAAAAATTTGGTGCAGTCTGAATTTACTTGTCTACATCTGAGTTTTACGCCATTGTTCCTCGTGCGCAAAGTGTCATCGATCATAAACAATGTTGATCTGTCTACATTCGTGAAAACATTAAGTATTTTAAAACATTCGATCAGTTTTCCTCGGAGGCGACGTTTCTCAAGAGAGTACATGTTAAGGGTAGAAAGCCTTTCTTCGCAGGATTTGTTGCGCAAGGAAGGGATCATTTTCGTTGCCCGACGCTGAACACCTTCTAATTTAGCAATATCCTTTGCATGGTGGGGAGACCAAAACTGTACCGCATATTCCAAGTGGGGTCTGACTAAACTGTTGTAGAGCGGGAGTATTACATCTTTATTCTTGAATACAAAGTTTCTTTTAATGAAGCCCAACATTCTGTTTGCTTTATTTGCTGCATCGATGCATTGCTGTGAGAATTTGAGGTTTGACGCGATTTTGACCCCCAAGTCTTTGACGCATTGAACGCTTTTGAGTTTAACGCCGCGCATTTCGTATTCGAACTTCTTATTTCTCGTTCCAACTTGAAGGACCTGGCACTTGTCTACGTTAAAGGGCATCTCCCATCTATCCGACCGTTGAAATTTTGTGCAAATCCTCTTGGAGGCTTTGCCTGTCTTCGTCAGTGAGAACCGAGTTACCAATCTTTGTGTCGTCTGCAAATTTACTAATGCGGTTATTGAGTCCAACATCCACGTCGTTGATGTAAATAATGAAGAGCACTGGGCCAAGGACCGAGCCCTGAGGGACGCCACTAGTGACAGGCGCCCACTCTGAGTTAAATCCGTCAATCACTACTCTTTGTTGTCTGTTGCTCAACCAATTCGCGATCCATTGGTTTACTTGACCGTCAATACCTATTTGCTTTAATTTGTAAAGTAATTTATGATGTGGGACTTTATCAAACGCTTTCTGAAATCAAGATAGACTACGTCCAGTGATTTGGTTACGTCATAAACAGTGAAGAGGTCGTTATAAAAGGTTAATAGGTTTGATAGGCAGGATCTTTTGTTTCGGAAGCCATGTTGTGAGTCCCCAATCAATGAGTGGCTTTCAAGGTAACTCACAATTTTGTCTCTAATTATGCCCTCAAGTAGCTTACCTACAACCGAAGTTAGACTAATGGGCCTGTAATTACCTGGTACTTTTTTGTCTCCTTTCTTGAAAATCGGTGTCACGTTAGCCTTTTTCCAATCTGAAGGGACGATGCCTTGTCGCAAGGACATATTGAATACGGTTGTGAGGGAGGAGAGTATTTCGCACTTTGTTTCTTTCAGCAGAGTTGGATATACTTTGTCAGGTCCAGGACTTTTATTTGTTTTAAGTGATTTGAGGGCTTTAAGGATTTCATCGGGTTTTATTTCAAAGTTAGGCAATGCATGCTCGGGATTTACATTAGTACTGGTGTTGGTGGTGGTGGGAGGACTGTTATTATTAAACACCGAGGTAAAGTAATTGTTTAATAGGTTTGCAACGTGTTGGCTGTCAGTCACTAGTGCACCGTCGCTGTTTGTTAAAGGTCCAATTCCACTTCTGATCGCCTTTCTGTTGTTTATGTAACTGAAGAAGGATTTCGGATTATTTTTACAGTTGTCTGCAATATTTTCTTCATATCTACGCTTTGCCTGACGCACTAATCTTTTTACTCGTCGCCTTGCATCATTGTAAAGTCTAATG